>NC_081413.1:610316708-610384208 GCF_030272615.1 Cryptomeria japonica | reverse complement strand
TTTTATATTAAAAATTGAGAGAATCCAGAACAAGGAGGCCAGGCCTTGGCAAAACATAGTTGTCATTGCCACAAGACAACAAAAACCAAAGTAACAATAGGGTGTGTAATCTGCACAAAAGAGTACTAACAAACTAACTGCATCATGAGAAGTCAACAAAAGAATCAAGAGAGGATGTCATCATGGGGTTCAACCCATGCCGCCCATCCCTGAGGTCCTTCCATCCAAACAATGGTCTTCTGGCTCTGAATCTGTGTCAGCATCTCAACTTGGGCGTAGGAATGCTCCCTGTTATCTTTAATTTCATTGTTTAGCTTCTTGAGAACCTCCTCAAAGGAGTATAGGTTGTCCACATTGCGCCTCCACTCATAACCATCTTCATGTCATGGATGAACATGGTGGCGTGACCATCCTTGAGGAACCTCAGGAGCTTGTGCCTCTCAACATTCATAGTAGAGGCAACCTGCACGACAATTTTGAAGAATGTGAGTCTTCGAAAAGACTCAGTAAGGGCCCTGGCTTGGCCTTCAAACCTATCAGCATTCCTAATTTTCCAAATATACCAAAGAATATTGGCAGATAAAGTAAACCAAAAGATATTAGCATCCTTTTTCAATCCTTGAATGTGCTCAGAAATAATTTCCATAATATTCACGAGATCAAGGATAGAAAAGCCAAACATTAACTAGATTTCCTTAGCAATGGAGCAATCAAACAAAATATGACTACTAGTCTCAATAAGTTTACAAATAGAGCACAAATCATTATTATCATAATCAGGGAAAACTTTAAGAAATCCCCCCCCTTGGGTAAGGTGTAAAAACCTTGCGAAAGTTGTATAATTCCGAGGAAAGTTTTAATTTTACTAGAAAAATTTTGCGATTTATGGAGAAAAATAATAATCTCCATTGGCAAATTAGTCGTGATCACTCAAAATTTGTGAAAAATCCTAGCGAAATGTACTATTTTTAAAACCCAAAAAATAATTGCATGGGCGAATGGTATTGTTTTTAAAACTAGAAAAATATTTGCATTGGCGATTTCAAACTATTTTCAAACCTTAAAAATTAGATCGCAACTTAACATGCTAAACAACTTCAAAACTTGCAAGCAAGCGACTTAATTGCATCGCATGATCGCAAATTAAAATGACTTAACCATGAGCACCTCGCGACCTTGCGATAACATAAAATCACACCCAATCACAACCTCGCAACATAAAATGGTATTTGGGCATCATCACTTCTCTCAAGTCTCATTAACTGCCACACTTGCATGAACTAGCTAGTGTGGCATTAATTCAATTAAACTGATAGAATGCATTAATGCAATTGTACAAATGTCAAAATCTCGACACGATCATGTCAAAACTTTTAGAGAACCCGACAAACAAGTCCACATGTCAATCCCCATCTTTAATCGCGCACTCTCAACCGGTTATAACAATTAGAAAAGGAACCGGTGAGTTATCGACAATGCTACCAAATCCTCTTAATCGCAAGCTCGCAACCCCTTTTACGAATCCTCAAAGAATCTCGTGAGTGAGCGACAACCATTGATCTTCATCAAACCCTTCAGTCGCAACCTCGCAACAACATTTGTAATATTCTTTCTTTACCTGCGAGCTGGCAACCACTACAAATCTAACAAAATAACTTATTTCATCGCAAGCTCGCAACTCGAAACTTGACTTAAACCCTTGTGATCCCGCGACAACAAGGCACTTAACTGCCATCGCATGCTCGTAACACTTTTTGACTTAAGACTTACAAACCCGCGAGCATGCGATGACCACAAAATCAGACCAAAACTTACCTGTCGCCAGATCGCAACTTAAAATGCTAAACAACTTCAAAACCTGTGAGCAAGCGATGAAACCAACTAAGCTTTGATACCAACTATATCGCATGATCGCAAATTAAAATGACTTAACCACAAACACCTCGCGACCATGCGACAACATAAAATCACACCCAATCGCAACCTCGCAACATAAAATGGTCAAGTGCAAAACATCTTGCAAGGTAGCAACAACTAAAATCTCCCAGTACTCACAAGCTCGTGACTTAAACTGACTTGATGATAAAGGACCTGCGAGCTAGCGATAACCATTAAACATGTCTGACCAATCGTTTGACCACACTTGACGTTGACATGGACAAATAAACAGAGGACAATTCAAATTTTCAATGCACGACAACTTCGGTTTACTAGCCAACTAAGACAAAAAAACAAACACAAAACCCTAATTGCCATGAACATCATTTTAAGCATTTAATGTAGAATAGTAGAAAGGTTCTAGTAGTAACAGTTATGCAATATGAATAATTTTATGGATCTTGTGACACAAATTGTTGCATTTCATGTTCAACATGTTACATAATGTGGAACCAAATACCAGTTTACTAATAATTCAATTGTTTAGTAATAATTCAAATTCACAATTAAAAATATGAAATAAGTATCTGTTCTACTTCTAATTGACAAATTCAAGGAATACAATATCAAAAATCATCAATGACAACTATAGTATTGCAATTTTGCAAATTGAAATTGTAATATGACTTAAGAACTGTAGTATAATTATAAATACCTATAAACTGACTGCTAATTCACTTCAGTGACTCGGTCCGACTATCTGAGGCTTCTATATCCCAAATGGACTCAAGATCTGAAAATTGACTAGTACTAACAGGTTCATCTTCATTCTAAGTCGGGTATTCAAAAATGTCTTCGTCTTCATGCTGACTCTGAGTCTGCGATCCATCATATTCATTTGTCTCAGCAATAGCACTAGCAGTAGCACCACCAGCTTTTAAAGTGTTGCACACCCCTCATCTTTCACGCATGGAATTCCAGATTGTCAGTGCCCTATCATATGGAAAATCTCTAACATTATACTAGGTTACAAACAACCTCAAGCAAGTTTCGAAAATCTTGTGGGTCAGTGCAAGAAGATGAGTCCACTTTTTGGCCAAAAAGTGGAAGTGTTTTCCCTGATTTTCAGATTTTGTCTCATTTGAGCTTAAATTTTGAAACACTTAGAGATTGAATCTTGGAAAAAGTCAGGAATATAAAAGATAGCCCTCTGAGTGTAGTTTCCAAATATATAATTTATTTTAATACCCACATAATAAAAAATAACTTTTTAAATGGAGTTCTGAAAACTATGTTTTAAAAATGCCTGTTTCAGGACCATACCATGCATGTGTACGACCCACACTTTTTGACACAATTAAAATTATTTTCTCAAACCGTTTTGGGAAATGGTTTGTAACACACTGAAGATTGATGAGCATATTTTTTTGTATTTTTTTTTCTAATATTTTTTTTTAATTAATTTTTTAATGGCCGTAATTATCTTTTTAAAAATTTGATGTGTACAACCCACATAATTTGATGTAAACTTAACATTTTTTGATTTTTTTTTTTTTAAATACAAAAGAATTTTGTGTAGATTGATGACATATAATTTTTTTTCCAAAATTCTTTAAAATAAAAAAGTTATTAAATTAACAAAATTAGTTAATATTTCAAATTTATGGACCCGATTTAGTATAAATTAAATGAAAAATAGTTAAAATAATCAATTTTTAAATAAATTTACATATTTAGAATCTAGACAGTATAATCTGAAATGGGTTTTAATTTCGTATAAAAATTCTCTAATTAGAGGCGCGTAAACTATTTCTGAAGTTCATATTTGTGCTTTCATTCATGGAGATTTGAATTTGCAGGTCCATGTCTCAAGTGTGGCCATCCCAGGCCTATCTCGGGCCTAATCCCGAGCCAAGTGGCGGGTTGTGGAATCAACTTCCACAAAACGGGCCCCCATTTTCAAACAAGGGTGGATTGTGGAAAAAAAGGAAAAATGCCATTTAGAAACGGGGGCCCGCTTTTAAACAAAACGGGGGCTCGTTTTTAGAAACGGGCCCCCGTTTTTTAAAACGGGCCCCCGTTTTTTAAAACAGGCCCCCGTTTTGTTTAAAAGCGGGCCCCTGTTTTATAACAAAACGGGGACCCGTTTTTAAACAAAACGGGCCCCCGTTACCTTTCGGCTCGGGAGCCCGAAGCACAAACGAGCCCCCGTTTTTTGAAAACGGGCCCCCGTTTATAAGAGCGCATTTTCCAATGCGCGGACTTCCGTCAATTTGTGACTCATTACCTTGCACTTGCCCTTGCCCTTGTCTAATTTGTTTCTGATCTTTGATTTCAAAAGCCTTAATGCACTGAAAACTCTCTCATCTTCCACCGACCCCAATATCATTGTTTGACATAAATCAACAAGTTTCAAATATTCTGGTATTGCAATACGCAATGCTTCACTTTGATCTATCCTTTTCCAAAGCCTTGTGATTGATCCAGGTTCAAATGGATTCTCTAAGTTAACCAACTGTTGTTTCATAACCAATACAAACTATTTACATTGTTTTCTAAGATGATTTGAATTTAAAATTCCTTCTATTGTCGGTCCATTGCAATATGCATCTTTTGAAAATGTCAATATCAATTCCTCTTGTTTTTTATGAAACATCTTTTCGTCATTTGGATTATCTCCAATTGAATGCCAAAATTGAGGATACACACAACCCATGGCTTCAAGTATTTCTTCTTGAGGGAATCTTTCACGAATCTCAGTTGAAAGTTCATGTGCAATAGACTTCAAATTATCACTAACAGATTTAACAATCCTGTCAAAATCTTCCTTTTTAATTGGTAGTGCTCTGCCTCGCTTGCCTGTCTTAGATTGGTGCATTGGTATCTGAAATCCTTTTACAAAGACACATAACTCATTTTTCGTATTGAAATGTAAAAAAATTTCAGCATGATTCAAATCTGTAATTATCTGCCAACTAAACAAATTTGGGCTTTTCCCTGTTAGATCTGAATATAGACCATCCAAGCTCAAGCATGTCATTTTACGTAGAGTGCTATACTCATTGATATACATAGTTTTGTCTTGGGCTTTCTTAACAAGTTTGTTCATTGAATCCAGCATGGGGAGAAGACTAGCTAAAGTTAACAGAGTCTCTATATCACTTAACTTATGTAAGAGATCAGGAGCTTTATCTACTGTGAGGCATTGCTCATACATTAGTGTGACCAAGGATTGATATTCTATTAGAACTCATTCTGTTGGTCCATGCAAGGAGATCCATCTGGTCTCAACATCCTTGAGAAGCTTGTTTCCTCCTGTTACTCCCTCAGTAAAAATCTAAAATTTTACAAAACGTTTAGGACTTCGACAGAAGTATGAGTGGAGCTCGTGGACCAGATCTTCAACTTTTGACATTGTAGGGAAATTGCTTACAATTATATATGCTAAATTCATTCGATGGGCCATGCAGTGAATGTCAACCATGTATGGTGCAATACTAGTTTGTAATCTTGTGCAAAGACCGGTCCTTTGACCTTGCATTACTGCAACTCCATCAGCTCCAACACACACCAACTTCTTGGCAATTGTCAAGTCATCCATACCAACAATTTCATTCAAAGCTTTCTTAACTTTCAATTATAATTTTTTTGTTGTTGAATTGCCCCTCATTTTACGAACACAGAGTAGATGAGTTCGGCGGACACGTTCTTTTACGATATACACATGCATACAAACTCAAGTAGTGTTATCTACCGTGGTAACTTCATCTATGGATAATGAAATGAAATTTGACTCTTTTACACTCTATTGTAAATTTTTCTTTTCCACCTCAGCGAGACAGTTTGTCATTTCCCATCTAGCGTTTATTGACCAATGTGACATAGGATAGTGAGGAACATTCAAAAAAGAATAAATTATTAAATTTTGGGAAATCTTTCATAGGACGCCCTCTTGACATAATATAAAAAACAACTCATCTGAACAGTCTTTGCCAGGTTTACATCTTTCACTGCATGTTCAAGCCCAACCTTGATTGTATTTCCAAATCTACTATTACGAATCAGTGTCGTTTTGTGCTTATGCTCTTCATATTTTGCAGCATACTTAACATGAAGACATTCTTCTTTTCATTTCCATCTTACTACTCGTGTTTCCTTTTCGTCTATTATCTATTTTTCATAAACCTTACCAATATGCTTTTTATGGTGTTAAGCTTTAGTTGCATCTTCTTCTCTCTTTTAGTTTTCTAGCTACAAATCTTGCACCTGCGTTATGTTGGTTGTTCATCATTGTTTGGGACCGGTTCAATGAATGGGTAATTTTCTACCCAATCAATCTTAAAACTCCTTGTCATCTTCCACTCTCGCCCCAGTTTTACTTTCCTTTTTCTTTTCTTCCTACCAACATCATCTTCAGTACTAGCATTTGCATTCGCCAATGGTATCTCATTGTGTGTATCCCTTAGAACATCTTCTGTCATGTCGGTATTGTCATCCTCATTTGATGTATTTAACTCAATGACAATCCCACCTTGTGGTGGTGGTGAGCTATTGTGAATGGGTTTTGCAACTACAAAGGTTGATGGACTAGAAACTTTGCCAATTCCAAAAAAAGACTTTATGGTACTATCTTTAAGTTTAAGTTTTGGGCATTTTGATGGCCTCCCAATCCCTTCAATTTCACCACCTTGGGGAGTCTTACCCTTGTCTAACATCCCAATCCCTTCACCACCCTGAGGAGTCTCATCCATGTCTGACTGTGACATCTTGAGTCTTGATCTCTCACTATGAATTAAAAGTTAAAACTAATACTATCAAGTATGAAGAAATGATTACTCACCTTTATGCCTTCTCAATTCTCTGAATCAGGAATCAGGAATGAATGCCTGGGCCTGTGTTGCAGGATTGTAACTCTGGCCCTCCGCCCTACAATGAACTTCGACTTTCCAACTCAATTTGTGGAATGAGAATCGAGACTCGAGACTCCGAGAGCTCCCAATTTACTAATCAGACACAAACAAATTATAAGAAAGAGTGTAAGAAATGGTGTATTTATAGCAATCCATGATTGCATTTTTGGCGAATTGCGTGGGGCCTGGGTGTCGTAATTGCTAATAAACATTTAATTTAATTGCATTTTTGGTGAATTGTGTGGGTGTGCAATAAACATTTAATTTGAGCGGGGTGAAATGGGTCCTCGAATGCTTATAATGTTTTAATTGATATTAGCGAATTTGGCCGATGCGTGCAATGAACATTTAATTTACCATTGGCGAATTAGGTCCTGGGTACGTGGTCATTTTACTATTGCTGGAAAATAGTGGAGGTGATCTAATACCCACGTCCAAGTGATTCCAGGTGAATATTACGGGCATGCACATCGATGGTGTGTGGTCAATGGCGAAGCCAGTTTCTACAGTGTGTCATTAACCCTGAAATTCTGGGCGATTTGACCACGATGGTGCCCAAGACAATTCGTGCGGAATTCACCAATTGGTGAAGAGTCGCCACTAAAAAACTCTCTGATCATAATTCCTCCAAAGAGGAAGTCTATTAAGTATCATAAGCCATTTAAAGCACTTGATTTTTGGCTCGATCAGACTTTTCCAGAGCCTATTGAAGGTCTTTTGCCACTACATAATAGGCAGATCAAAATACCATAATATGTTAACATGATTAATAATGGAAGCCTCATAAGTCAAGACAGAGTAAATGTTACAAACCTTAATTTTAGCCAAAAGAGTACCATCAACCCATTTAAAAGACAAAAATCTATGAGAGTCAACATCAAAGTCTTTAAGAAGACCAAAATCAATACAAGCCTACTTAATCATGTTGTAGGTTATTTTTTGAGCGGGGGGGAGGTTAAATTTTGAGCTGAGATCTTCCCACGTGATAAGAGTATCATGTTCCAAAATGTTAATAAGATATTTGATCCCTTTGTTTGGCAAGGCTCTAGCTGAGCATCCCTGAGTAAGGGCCAAGGGTTTACTAGCGTGGAAGAGGTTCCACCATAAGGATCTCTCACCATGAATCAGGTCACTATTGTTGACACTAGTGTTGACCAAAAACCCCCTAACATGTTCCCAGGCTTTCCAACTAGACTTGAACACACAAATGCCCTGGACAGAAATAGGAAAACCACCAGCCACAAGGTCAGTGAGAGGTAAACCCTTCCAAGACTTAGCATTCTTAGGGACAACCCTCTCAAGGTTATGTCTGATTAAAACCTTCCAAGGTTCCTGACCTTTGAGAGAATGGAAGATCCATTTAGTCGCAAGGGCAATACCTTGGATCCTAAGATCTTTTAATCCAAGGCCACCAAGAGATTTCTCAATATGGCACCACTTCCAGTTAACAGCGTGTAATTTATTATTACCTTTTCCATCAAACCAAAGGATCCATCTAATAGCCTTTTGAATTTCAAATATCTGATAGTTGCTAAACATCCAAGCAGAGGAGTAGTAGATATTATAGGAGGAGAGGTTTTTTTGGCACATTTGAACCCTGCCAGCCAGGGAGAGGAATCTATTGTTCCATTTACTAAGTTTCTTATCAATTTTATCCTTAACCTAAAGCCACATATCTTTGAGGGAAGGGGACACCGAGAAGGGAACTCCAAGGTATCTAACGATTTTGTTAGGACCACCCCATTGGTAGCCAAGGTGTCCAAACCAGTCAAGAGGGTGATCCATCCAGCTAAAGAAGGTAGACTTGGTCTAGGAGATTCGAGCTCTATAAATTGACCCAAAGCATTGGATTTTAAGGCTAAGGTTATTCATGTTTTGCTTGGTGAGCTCAAGAAAAAGAGTCGTGTCATCGGTAAATTGAATATTCATCAATTCATTATCATCAGGGAGCCTAATCCCATTAACCTTTCAGGAGAGGGAGTTATCCCTAAGGAGGTAGAATAAGGAGTCAGAGGCAAAAACAAAGAGAGTAGGGGCCAAGGGGTAGCCTTGTCTAATGAATCGAGAGAGTATAATGGAAGAGGAGAGGGAGCCATTAACATAAATCTGAGCAGAGGCATCTTGAAGGAGGACCTTGACATAAGTATAGAATTCACTAGGAAAGCCAAAGGCTTCAAGCATCGTAATAATAAAGTCCCATTCCACCCTATCATAGGCTTTCCCAAAGTCAAGGAGAAACATAGCAATGTCTTGACCAAAAACTTTAAACCATTCTATGGCTTCCCAACTTGTGATGAGATTTTTCAGAATATACCTACCTTTAATGAAGTTGGTTTGGGTGGGGCAGATGAACATGGGCAGGATCTTTTCCAATCGAATGGCCAACATTTTAGCCAGGATCTTATAGGACATATTGAGGAGGCTAATGGGTCTCCAGTTCTTAACGAGGGCCTTGTCACCATCCTTGGGTATGAGTTTAATAATGCCCTTATTGATAACATTGCCAAGGGAACCCTTACCCAAAGCCTCATTGTAGATATCAAGAAGATCAAAGAAAATCTAGTTAAGGTTGGCTTTGTAGAACTCAACTGGGAGCCCATTAGGCCCTAGAGCTTTGTCATTGTGGAGGAAGTTGATGGCTTTCTGAATTTCATCAATTGTGAAATTTTGCTTAAGGAGGCAAGATTCCCCCTCGGAGATCCTACAGGGAATGATGGATTTGCATTTAAGTCTAAGGGCCTTGGCAGACTCAGAGTCTTCAGAGGTGAAAAGTTTTTGGTACAAGAGGGCAAAGGCCTCTTTAATGTTGTCCAAATCAACAATTTCTTGATTATCAACAATAAGTCTATCAATCTTTTCCCGAATTTGCTTATGTTTAAGCAAATTAAAGAAAAACTTGGAGCCTTTATCGCCAAATTGGAGCCAATGGCTATGGGCTCTAATCATGGCCCCCTTGATCTTAACTTGCTAATGCAATCTAAGGGCATCCCTAGTTTTCGCCACTTTGTTGGTAAGGTCAGGGCAGGAAGGAGTCAATTGAATTTCATTTTCAAGGTATAGAAAATTAAGATTAAGAGTCTTTTCCACAAATCTGAAGTCTTTGGCCCTGTTTTAACCACTAGTTTGCAAAGGGTTTTTGCCAGGAAACAACATTATAATTCCACCTATCAATATGTGAAGCTAAGTTATTATTATCCTCATTTAGGAGTCTGATGAGGTTAATGGTAGCAAGAACATCAAGATCTTTTAGTAAATTAGTGTTAAGAATGAACTTCTTAGGCCCCACCACATTAGCAGGTAAGGAGTTAGCAAGTTTGATGTGAGCAGTAATAGGGTAGTGATCCGAGAGAGTAAAAGGCCAAACAACAACAGAAATGCCATGGTTATTAGGGATAAATAAAAAAACATCTTTATTGCCATAAAAATGGTCAAGTCTACAATAAATTCTATTATAACCTTTTTGAAAATTGCACCAAGTGTTCCAGAGACCCCTTGTATCAGCCTTATTACCAAGAAGAGGATCAAACAGGTTTTTCTTAAATTTTATTCTATCCCAATGGGTTTTTCAGAGCCTTTCCATTCAAAAGCATTACCCCCCATTTTATCATCACAATTCTCAATCATATTAAAGTCTCCTCCAAGGATCCAGGCAATACCAGGTAAGGAGGTAAGGATACAATCCAATCCCAAAGGGCACTTCTTTCCTTATAGTCATTGGACACATAGATAGAGCACACCCCAATGAGGGTGTTGTCAATATTAATAGAGGCCCAAATAGCCCTATTATAGGGGGAGCAACCCTTGTCAGTAATATGGTTTGACTATCTAGGATTAATGAGCAGTCCAACACCACCTTTACCCTTGAGGTGATTGGAGCAAATTTTGATGGAGTCTTTCCAAATGAAATTAAGGTTAATATCCAAGGTAAAATTAATAGTTTTAAGCTCTTGAAGCATCAGAAAATCCAAGTCTTTATGAGAGTCCAAGAAACGTTTAGCAATCTTCTTTCTATCTAGAGCTTCCAGACCTCTAAAATTCCATGAGATGTACTTCATGGTAAACAGGGGGGAAATTATGAGCGCTTAGCAGCATGAAGGCTGCTATCACAGGCAGGGAGACCCTTGCCCTTCTTTTTCTTGTCAGAGGGGGCCTTGTTCTTTGAGCCCAAGGGGTATGCTCTTCTATTGGGTTTGAAACATCCCTTAATTTGATCATCATGGTCTTCACCAGAATCATCATCTCCTTGAGAGACATTTCCAGAAGGAGGTTCCACGTAGGTAGTAGCTTGGACCGGGATATCATTCATTTTCATCCAAGCCATTTGTGTGGAGGACAGGTTAGACGGAAAAAAGATAGAATTTCTATCAACCCTAGTATCAATAGTGATGACCTTAATCACGTCATCATCATCAAGTTCTTTGAAGACTTTCGGAGGCAAAATCCCACTAGATTCACTAGTGATACCGATACAAAGTGTGGGATCGATGAAGCTGAGGTTATCAAAGATACGATTAGCCCTCGGGGAATTCATAGAGCCATCACCCATATTGAAATCACTAGTGCATCTACCAGGGGTTTCAAAATTATTAATAATACTCTTAACTTTTGAAAAATTAGCATCAACTATGGGTGGGGTGAGATTGGCATTATTCTGAGTAGGGTTAACATCGAATTTATCAGACCTAATCTTATCGATGTCTAATTATTGCGCATTCTTCCTTCTGCGCTTCTTAGACTTGTTTGTAACCATTTGAAAACTATCTTGTTGTTCCACACCCAGCTAAGAAATATAATCCCAAGAAGAGTCAATACAATAGTTGTTGAAACATCAACAAAGATGACCTTTTCCCTTGTACACCATTAAATAGAGAGCTATCTCAAAATGTAAGAATGGGCTCAACAGAGTGCCTGAGCTGATGGGTCAAGTGAAAGTAAACAATGCTAAGAAAAATCTCATCTTCGATCTCATCAAAGCACTTGGCCAAGATAGACACTAGATCTATTATTCTCTGGTTATGCAACAGGCTCCTAGCCAAGCTAGCAGCAGAATACCCAATGGCCCAACAAGTACACCTTTTGGGTTCAATAACCTCATAAACGCTATCAATAATAGCTTGGTGAATAGCCTCTAAGTTGTGCTTCTCATAGGGGATTTTTTGCTTATTCAGAAACTATATAAAGTAAAGAATATTCCTTAGGAATTATAGAATATTTAAAATAAATATAATCATAAAAAATAAGTTCAATTTATATTCTCTTTAGTAACATTATTTTGGTAATCATTTATTCGTATATAACTTTCATTTAATGGATACTAAGAGGGTTGAGGAAGTAGAGAATTAAGACTTGAGTAATGAGGAGGCAATGCATATATGTTTGAATTTAACAATTCTTTGTTAAAAATTAAATATTAGTGAATTATGTAATTTTTATTAATTTTTAATAATTGTAATTTCTAAAGATTTCAATAATTTCTTGCTAATGAGCAAAAGGTGGATCTAATAACTATAATTATACAAATTCCATAAAGTGGTAGTAGTAATGTATGTCTTACTCATAGAAGTTACGATGTTGGCCTTGATTATGTTACTACTAGTCTTTTAGTTTTTTTGTCTAGATGGCACCATTCATGTCAATCACTCTAAAATAGAAGGTATTTTTTTTTTGTTTGGAATAAAATAGAATACATTATTAAAAAAAAATTGATGTAATATATATATATATATATATATAAATAATTATTGAGAGATTGTATCAACATTTTTATTAAAATGTACTCATTTTAGATTGATTTTTTTTAACAAAAATTAATTTAAAATTTGATACAAAATAAATGTTGAATTTTATTCTAATACATATTATATTGAAATATATCTTATATTTTTGTATATTGCTGGAAGTTTGTATCAATATCTATGATTAAAACTAACTTTATATAGACTGAATTTTTTTTCTCACGAATTAAATTTAAAATTCAAAAAGAAAATTCAATTTTATTCTAATACTTGTTATCTTGAAGTACAATCAAACAACCTATATTTAATCTAGCTTATTTTTTTAATCTTGCATTCATCTAGTTTGCATTCATATAAATTAAATCCTTCGTCTTGGTGTAGCCAAGGCACTAGTATTGCTTAGACAAATCTGAGAGCATATCTATACTTGCATCTTTTAGGAGGCAATAGGTCGATTTGTCATGGTTTTACATTTATTGATTTTGATCAACTAACCATGCATGTAATGATCTATTGAGTGTTTGTTTTGCAGATGCAGATTCCACATTTCACACGAACACTTCGTGCTGTGAATTTTCACTCAAACAAGGAGGAGGCCCATCAAATCAGGTTCTTGGCTCAAGCCATTCTTGACATTCAAAAGTAGCTCTCTATTTGACGATGTACAAGGGGAAGGGTCATATTTGCCGATGTTTCAAATATGATGTCGACTCTTCTTGGGAGTATAATTCTTAGCTAATGAGGGGAGAGTAAGGTATATTTCTATGTAGGAAAATATAAGAGGAATAAGGTATAAAAATAAATATTAGTAATAGGTAAGAGATTCCATTTTTAGGTTAATGATGTTGAGTGATTTTATTTATAATTAGTATTGTGGATTATTTAATATTTTTTTTATGTAATTGTTATATTGTATATCATTATATGGTGTATTACAATAGAACTTAATATAATGATTTATTTTTAATTTTGTTAGATTTTTTCAATTTATATGCAATCAATTTTAATTATAGTTATTGATACAAGCTTTGAATAATACTATAATATTGATTTCTTGAGACCATAATTCTTACTAATGATGCTTAATAAAGAGAGAACAAAGTACATTTTCATGTAGAAAAATAAAGTAAGAATAAAGAACAACTTTATTCTTCTATTAGTAATAGGTAAGAGATTTTCTTTTAGGTTAATGATGTTGAGTGATTTAATTTATAGCTTGATTATAATATTTTAGATTATTTAATATTTTTATTATATAGTCAGAGTCTAATTGATATTACAATAAAATTTAATATATTTATTTTGTTTTTAATTTTAAAATATAATTTTTATCTAGATTTTTCAATATGTATGGATCCAATTTTAATTATAGGTGTTGAATTTAATAGATGTTTGGTAGGTAGCAAACCATCCTCCGCCCTCTTCCTACTGTTGGGCTTTCTACCCATTTTAGCCCTCACCATTGGAGTTTTCTCCGCAACGGCAGTCGATTGGCTTATGGTCTGTGGTTCTACAACATCCAGTTCATCCTCAGATACTGCGAGAAGCCCAACCGTCATTCCTACATCAACACTTCCTCCACCTTTTGGGTCCTCCACAATATTACTATCCAAAGCCTCTTGCGAGCCACCCTTCCCCAGTTCTGGTTTCTGAAAATCCTTTTGATCAGCCAAAAGAACCGCCCAGTTCTCCGACGAAATCATTTTCTGACTTGTCGCCACAGGCTCAACAAATTTTGGGCTTTCATCACTTACTTCACTAGGAATAACTGCCAGATTCCTATTATTTTGTATTTCATCCATCACCGACCTCTCATTAGTCTGGGCTTTCCTCTGCCATTCCTTCCTCCCATGTAATTTATAGAGATTTGTATTATGTTTCCTACTGCAAAAATTAAAACAAAAAATTTCTCTTCTTCAACTTCAATCCTCTGTCGCCATACCCCAGCCGATGTTTTCAATTGAATGGAATATGGAAGACTTCTGATCTATGTCAGAATTTTTAATCTTACGAAATTAATCTGGTCATCTTCTCCCATATCCATTTCTAAAGGGAGACCTAATTGAAACCCAATCTTTAAAATACATTCTTCGCTCCAAAATTCTGGGCACATGACCGTTATATCAAAATTTGGAACCCATTTTTGAAAATAAACCAACTGTTCGTCAATCCTCCATGGGCCCTGTTTAAGGATATCGTCTCAGCTTGTTTCGCTCTCAAATTCAATTACAAAAAATTGCTTGGCCATAAAGTACACTTCTCTGGCCGAATCCCAATTTGTTCTAATCCATCTTCTGATATTTTCTCTACATAATTTATTACCCATCACCCTACCAATTACCGCCAATTGCTGATATGCAGAGATATCTTTGTCCACAATATCCGCCATATCAATCGTACATGCTTCCTGCAGAGGATGGCCCCGAGTCTTCGCAGTCGATTCTATTACCCTCTGCAACTTCTTTCTCAGCCTCGCCATCTCCATTAAGTTACGAAAAAATAACATCCTTTATCTAATGTCCATCTCAAAATTTGAACATAGAAAATGATGGAGGTTGATCTTGAGTTTTGTAAATTGAATCTCGACAACCATGACCTATTCTATCACACAAAATTAATTTGTATTTCACATAAATGATCTATTAGAATAAGTACCTAAATATTTGCTCATATTTATCTTCTTGATATGTGTATTCATTAAGCTAGACACTGTTGAGGAGATTGTTAACACAATACGTGATTGTGTTCTCCTAAATCAACCTACTATACTGGATTAAACTAATCATAATGAGAGATATCAAAGGTAACATATATAGATATACAAATAACCTATATGATGGTGGAAACAACTATCCAACCATCATGATGCACCATGGCATCAATAGTTGGATGCTACACAACTAAAGTTTTGACTTCTCATTGGCTTGCAACTTTTTATACTAAACTTTAGTTATGTAGCATCCATTTATTGATTTCATGGTGCATCTTGATGGTTGGATAGCTATTTCTGATTGTGTAGTGTCAATTTAAATATTAGAGATTTTTTATTGATATGGGTGTACCATGGTTATAGGAATGCCTCTCGACCTAATGAATCCAAGAAAATGATTTATCTCCAAAAAATAATTGCCTTAATCTAATGACTATCTCAAAATTGAAACTAGCTTAGAAAATGATGCAGGTTGATCTTGAGTATCATGAGTTTAATCTCAACTACCATGGACCTAATCTATCATAATAAACTAATAGAATATGTGCCCGAATATTTTCTCATATTTTCCTTTTTGATATGTGGTGTCTAGGGATGTCATTGAGGAGATTATTTACTCAATATGTCGGTGCATTCTCCTAACTCAACATAATTTAGTGGGATAAAAACTAAAAATGAGATATATTGAAGACAACATATGCATACATGTAGGCCTATATGATGACATTGTAAATATGATTCCTCTTTTGTTTGTTACAATTGAAGTGATTTGTAATTGTTCTTCCTATAAAAGTAAGTCCACACTAAACGTGAATAAATATCATGAAAAACATGTCATGCAAATCTATGCCAAATTTTCTTATCACAACTAGTATAAAACAACAAAAAAGTTAGAATTTAAATTTGAATATTTGAATTTTAGATTCATTCTTGCACTCCTCAAAATTGAACCATATTAACCTATATTAATATAAAAAATCTTAACTGTAAAACAATAATTTTGAAATAAAGAACAAATAAATGAAAGTATATATGAACAAATAATAAATATATGAAAATTAGCATAATTCAAGATGAATCAAAATAAATAAGAATCAAGTAATAAATATACTACATATCTATATAATATTAATTTTAATCTTACACTATAATTATAATTATATGTATATATACAAACACTTGAAAATAAAGGTCATGGCTTACACTTGCCAAAAAGAAAAAAATTAAAATTAAAAATTAAGTTTAAACATTGAAAACATTTCCTGATGGATTCTATAAGAAATAAATTTGCATCTAATAAGATAGTTATTTCACATTTATTAATTAAATTAAAAATCATAATCCAACCATATTCTGATGTTTAATTTAATTAATAAATTTTAAAAAAAAACTATCTTGTCAGATGCAAATTGATTTGTGCCTAGACATCTCCTTACTAGATATAATATCATTATTTATGGAACATTCTCGACGTACTTTTTCTCATATTTATCAATAAAAATTAATATATATTATAACAGTCACCTTTGACAGAGCAAGCATTCTACATTCAACCCTTCCAAAAAAGGAAGCTAGTGACCAAGCGAACAAATTGAATATTTTAGATCAAAATACTTCAGTTCATTATAACTAGCGCTTGCACCAAATGAAGGTGCAATAGTAAAGCCGATAGTAATATATACTAAAAGTTTTGCATTCTTAAATATAATATGAAATCTTGTTTCTCTTTCAAATTGTCAATCCATCAAAGTAACTATTATGAAATGCATCACCATATTTTAATATAAAATTTATTGAAGCCTTAGATTTTTCAAAATGCATGTATGCTAATGATAAAACCAATAATTTATGATCTAAGATGGACATTTCTTTTATTATACATCATTGTTTTCTATTTTTTTATTAATTTTTTATATTTTATTCACTAAATTTTTAATTCACACCTTAAGTTTACCATTTACAACGACTTAGGCCAATCCCCAAAAAAAAGAGAGAGAACAAACAATAGCTTTGTACGATGATAAGTGTTGCTTAAATGAATTTCTTAGAACGGAAAATACATATTGAATCTATTAGATAATAACAGACATGCTACTAAGATTAATTGTGTAAATTATATTTGTATCAATGTTTTAAGTTACACCTTATAACAAACATTGATACAAATAAAACTCACCTAGTTGTTTCCATAAACATTCCAATCTATTCATAAATAGCAAATAATTACTCAATTTAAGCTTCTACTTATGTTGAAACCCATGGCAAAAGTTAAAGGTTATGGACTCCTTCCAAAAAAAATAGTGATTCAGAATATTTGAACCTAAAAAATCCATAAACACTACAATTAGTTTATACAATAAGTTATATACTTTTTTCCATGCAAAAATGTCACAATTCATATATAATTGTGAATTATTTTATTTTACTTTATAATAAATTAAGATTTATTTTATTTTATTTACATTATATAATACACAAAAATATTTATTTACATGACAATTATGTTTTACTTAAAATATAATTATTTAATAATTATTTTATTTTATCTACATTATTTAGTGAATAACCCTTTTATTTACTTAAGATGTAATGATTTCATTAGAGAAGGTCTCTAACATTTGAATAAGGTTATTTTTCTTTTCAATAATGTAAAAAAGATGATTTAAATATTTAAACATTTTTAAAGTAATTAAATAATTTATTTAATTATTAATTTAACATTGAGTAATTGTCAAATTTATATCAATTTTTTGTAAAAAAATTATCTATTAAAATCTATCCATTACTACTTAATTATAATTTGTCTATTTTTTTTACTTATAAAAATGCATATTGATTTCACATTAGAAAAAATTATAATTAGCAACACTTCTTACAATAATTGAATTAGGGTATTATTATTATTAAAAGCAAAAAAATTACTTCTAAGGTTATGAATGTCATCTTCCTCTAAAGCCTAGAGAATATAAGCACCAAATTATATATTTTGATAATATATAATAATTTATTTTGCCAAAAAATTATTTAAAAAGTTTTTATTTATTGTAAAATTTATATCTTTTTAACAGTTATTTTATGCTAATTATTCCATTTATTTTATACTTTATTCAATTTATTAAAAATAATTATTTTAATTTCTTCTAAAGATTGAATTCATGAAAGTTGAGTTTATTCCACTTTAAAATTACATTGACTTTAATTAATTTACTATAACATAATAATAATTTATTTCTAAACTAAAATACTTATAAACATAATTTCAACATAACCACCATAACTTATAACATCTATTTAGTTTGAAAGACTCCAATCTCAAACTAATTTTTTTTATAAATATAATAAATTTAATATATTAAAATAAAATAATTTATTCTATACAATTTCTTAATTATATAAGATATTTCCCTAATCTCTCAAAAAGCTTCAATGTGAAAAGTAAAGTGGATAGGAAAACCATCTATAACCATCGATTATTTATTCTCCTTCTATTCTATAATTATAACTATTTCACTCCATAATTCCATTATTATTAGAGGATAGATTTATATTACATTATGATCACTCAAATGAAAATGATTTTTTTTTTAAAATTACTTACAGCAAGAGCCCAAATGAGAATCATGAAAACAAAAATGACATGAATACTCAAAACAAAGATTTGTCCTGTTGGCATTGAACTTAAACGTGGAGGTTTGTGTTTTACACTTCCACACAGCCAGCAACGACATTTTGAATTCATTTCTTGTTTTCTCCCAACGTAGATGGAAGTCTATTGCTAGCCATTTGTTTGTTTAAAGTTTAGTAAACATAGATCATCACAATGGTTCCAAGTAGCGGCATGAATGCCAAAGAATGTTCTTGCTTTTCACCTGATGCATTGTTTTTTTTCAATTAATCTTGTCCATGTCTAGCATATTTTGAAGCCAAAGGAATCCATATACATGTGTAGTTCCTTGATGTTTCCATTCATATTTATGCCAATAATCTTTTGCACCGAGGAGTTTCTCAATTACTTCCTCACATAATATTGTTAACTGTTGATGTAGGTATAAGGATGTGGTATGGGGGTTATCAATTACATTATCTAAGCAATTCTTTTATTTTGCATAGCTAGTGCCATGTCATTTGTGAGTAGTTGTTGTAGATCCAACCACTTTGTGCTTGTTTCACTTAATGTAAAAAATAAAGTGGGCAACTGTATTTGGTTGATCATGTTTGTTAGTTCAACATGAAACTTGTTCCAATATGGTTTTGTACCTCTCATGGAAGATCCAAAGTGCACAAGCTACTCACCTAATTGTGTGTCGAGAAGATTTTTTAGGTGTGCATAAAAGTTTTCAATAATGGTTGATATGTTTTCTTCTACATTTTTCTTAGTGAAAATCATTGCAAGTCATTGTCTTAATAGTTGCTTGAAAGAAAAAGGTTGGGTGCCAAAATAAGAACAAAAATACAAGAAAAAAATATCTTCATGAAAATAGATAACTAATTTAAGGTGAAAGTATATCTAGTTTGGTTTGAAAAATCAAACTTAAAATGATACTCATTTAAAAATATCAATAATTTTTATTTTGTTTTCATTTTTTATTTCTTTTAAGAAAACGATCTATTTCAAATATGAATGTATATCTTTTTCATTTAGATACAAATACTAATATTTAATATTTAAATTTAAGTGGTGAATAAATTTATAAATAAATAAATATAATACAATAAAAAATAATACTTTAAATATAAAAAATTATATATTATATTTTAATATTATTATATGATGATTGTAATATTATTATCTTATAATAATAATAATAATAACAATTATTATTATTATCTCTTATAATTATTATTATTATTATTATTATTATTATTATTATTATTATTATTATTATTATTATTATTATTATTATTATTATTATTATTATTATTGTGCTCAAATAACTTCCAACCATTAAAAAAAAAACTCACCCATCAATTCTTAAAAAGTAATAAAGATTTTATTCATAAATACAATTAACAAGAATAATTATTTTATAAATTGTATATCTTATTTTTAAATATTAAAAATACATTATTGTCATTAAAAGAACAAAATAAACATTTTAAAAATTGACATTTAAAATTTAAAAATTAATTAATATGATAATTTTTTGAAAGTAAAGATAAAATATGTTCTGATTATTAAATATTTTTATATATTATCTATCTATTAAAATTTATTTATGTATCAAATAAATTATTCTATATATATCCTTGGTTTAATCAAAATATAGGACATGATGACTCTAATTGATCATACAAGCACAATACATTGATACCAGTGGATCTCTGCTAGGGTTTGAGGTTGCATATTAGTTTTTTCAGACCACATTTATTGTGGGACTTTTGCATTTATTATGGCTCTGGCCAACTTTAGCCTAGTAGTTGGTGTTGGTGCTAGAGTTGTTGTGACGGACCCTCATGGTGCCTTAGAACAAGCGCCCTCACAAATTTGTTCCGAAAGTGTTTCACGAGGTATGTCCTCACTCGATGTTGTTCTTCCTATTCAAGGTTTTGATAATGCCTATGAATGGCTTGAAAAATGCACTTTGATAGGCTATTTTGTGGGTAGGATCCCTCCTGAAAGCATGCTTCGTGACTGGGTTGCCAAAGCCTGGTCTCCTCATGGAGTCCAGCTTGATGGCATCCAAAGCCTCACCAAGGGCTTCTTTTTGTTTCTCTTTTTGAACCCTTCCCATGTTGAGGCTACCCTCTCTCATGGGCCATTGACCGTCTGGTCTCCCTTCTAGTTTTTTCGCATTGGTCTCGAGAACTTTCTGTCTTAGATGACAAAAAGTTGCGAGTCCCAGTTTGGGTTTAGTTCCCTGGTCTTCCTTTGTCTTATTGGCCTTTCATGCAAACTATTGCTCAGTCTGTTGGCAAAGTTATTTGCCTTGAACCAAAACATTTTTTAATGCTCAACCTAAAAAGAGGGTCTAAGTTGAGGCCGACCTTTCACGCGACCTAAAAGAAACTATTTATATTCAAGTGGGAGGCAATACCTTCACCCAAAAGGTGCTTTATTTGAACCTTCCCAACACTTGTTGTCGGTGCCAGTCGGCAGAATACAAAATCAGGGATTGTCCCTTGGCTATTCTGAAAATAAAACCCCTTATTAAGGAGACTGACTCTTGACCTATGGAGGGAGCTAACAAGGATGAATGGACCATTGTAGTTCACAAAGACAAAAACTCTATGGATTCAGCCCAAAAGCCAAACGTCAGTTCAAGTTCTCAGCCAACGATGGAGCCTCCTACGTAGACATCGTGTGCCTAGGCGGTCTCTACATCATCTGCTTCGAGTTCAAACCCTGACCAGCAGGGGAAGGATTCTTCTAAGGGTGTCGCTCAACCCCCATGGGTTCGCACTCCTCAAGTTGCATTTGTGATTTTTGCTCCACACTCTCTCCTTCGTTCTCGTAGCCCTTTTGGGCGCGCTGAGATTGCAGATGGTGGTTCAAAAAAATGATGAGTTATTTCTGATGGGGACTCTCTTCCCAGTCTTAGTTCAGATTTTTTGTGCAATAGCTTCTCCTCTCTTGGGGACGAGGATGATATGCAAGATTTTTTATGAATTACATCTCATGGAATGTTCGAGGTCTCACAAACCTCACCAGAAAGTATTATGTTTGAGATGTTCATCAACATGTTGTAGGCCTGGATGTTCTATGCCTTTAGGAAGTTAAAATTGTTGGTTTCATGCTCACTATTGCATACCATTTTATTTGGCTGGATAGCCTTGTTTTTTCTTCCTAGCATGAAGCTAGTCGAGTTGGAGTTGCTACTCTCATTTCACCTCATTGGCTCTCTATAGTTATTTCTCACGATTTTCATCCCATGCATCACATTGTATGGGTTTTGCTGTCAATTGATAATCATTCTGTTGGGATTGTTAATGTTTCTGATCCCAATGATGTGGTTGATAGATCACACCTATATGGTGTTGGATTGCTGACAATCTACCACCTACAACTTGGGTCATGTGTGGGGACTTCAATATGGTTGAGGTGGCGACTAATAAGGACAAAATTTTGCCTTTTCGATGGACAGCTGGCAAGAGGGAAGCCTGGTACTATATACGTAATAAGTTGGGTCTTTTCAACCCCAACACAAACCGTCACTTCCTTGGTGGGGTCTGGCATACTTGGTCTAATTTCAGAGTTGACTCTGACAGAATATTTAAAAGGCTTGATTGTGCTATGATAAATGCGCAAACTTTTTTTTCTTTTTCTAAAGATCAAGATCTCTCGTCACTCCTCTCGTTGATGTGACGTTGTCTGATCACTTCCCCATAAAGTTTAGCATTGAATGGCAGCCAGCTAGGCAATGTCCTTCCAAGATGTAGTTCTACCTCAACACATCTCTCCTACATCATCAAGCCACGATGGCCCACATTCAAAGGGTTTGGAATTTATAACCAAGGCCTCATCATCACACTGGTTGGATTGTGTGGTGGAATGACGCTATTGCTTGGTTTGTGAGGTTTATGCACATTTATGGTAGACAGCTTGCCATGTACCGCAAGCGGTCATATGACACGACCACCAAAGATCTTTGTGCTACCATAGAATCCTTGGGCTTGAATCCTTTTGATACTAATCTACAACTTCGATTAGCCCAACTTCATCATCAAAAACAAGTTCCAAATAGCTATTCTGTCAAAGAAGCTCAAATTAAAGCCAGGTTACATTGGCTCAAGGTAGGCGATAGGGCCTCCAAAGAATTTTTCCTGCCTTTGTGCACCCGTCATACCTCTGTAGGGATTAAGAAAATAAAAGAAGGGCATGTTGCTCTCACCGAGCTGCTTGATATTCTACAAGATTTTGTCCGTCATTATAAGAAGGTATTCACAACATAGGGAGACTCTCCGGCCAGAGCTCAAGCTTTGCAAGATTGCTTTGCTATTGTTCCCAAATGGCTTTTTGAGTCTCAGCAGACCTTCTATGATCTCTTACTGACCATATATGATCTCAAGGAAGTCATTTTTTTCTACGACGGATGATAAAGCCCTTGGGTGTGATGGTTTCCCCTGCAAGTTCTACAAATCCCTTTGGCCTTGTGTTGGTCCTGACCTTCATAAGGTCTACCTTGAATATTTTCACTCCCATCCCCGAGAGCGATGCTTAACTGGGGTAACATCAAATTTATCCCTAAGGCTTGGGACCCGGAGGACATTTGCAATTGGAGGCCTATTACCTTGCTCAATGTCTCGTATAAGATCACTGCCAAAGTCTTGGCTCTCAAGATTTGTCATCTCCTGCCTCTGATTGTTCATCTGAAGCAAACTGGATTTATCAAGTCCAGGTTTATTTTGGATAATATTATTGTTGTTTGGGAAGGGATGGACTAGGCAGATGCTCCAAGAAGTGGGAAATCTTCCTTAAGATTGACTTCGCTAAGGCATATGATCGCATTGAGTGGCCAATTATTTTGGCTATGCTCAAACCTCTTGGCTTCGGCCCCAGATTCATTCAATCTGTCCAGATGTTATTTGGGGATGCCTAAGCCTATATCACCATTAATGGTCATCTATCTGAGGCTTTCGGCCTTTTCAGATCCATTCACCAGGGATGTCCTCTGGCTCCTACTTTATATGTTCTTACGACAGAGAGGTTTAGATACTTACTTGCTAATGCTATCTCTGTGGGGCATGTCTATGGTATCTCCCTACCTGAGTCACCTTCTCAACTTGTCAGTGGTCATTTTGAAAATGACTCCTTCCTCACTCTCATTGAGGAAGAAGATAATATACACACCGCTCTCCAATGTCTGGAGACCTTTTTCTTGGCTTCTGGCTCGACCATTCAATGGCACAAGACGCAATGTTATAGGTAGTCTTTTCTTCCTACCCCGCCTTGGATTCTTCAATATGACTGGAAATGGCTTCATCATGGCAAATTTTTTTGCTTTCTGGGTTGCCTTTCAAGCTTCACCTATGGATCTTTGGAATGTTGTTTTACCCAGGATTGAGAAAAAGTTGGCCTATTGGATTACCAAGCCTCTCTCTCTAGCTGGTAAATTTCAAATTTGTTTGAAGGTTTTGGCTACCACCCATGTCTATTACTCTTCATGTTGGGCTCCTTCTAAGGCCTCTTACATTAAGATGGAAATACTTCTGTGGGCTTTTCTTTGGGCCTCTAGGTCCGACCATCAAGGTTTCCATAGAGTCGCTTGGGAGTATTGTTGTCTACCCAAGGAGTTTGGAGGGCTCGACCTTATTTCTACCCAGAAACAAGGGCTTGCCTTATGTGTTAAATGGATAATCTGAACCTTTTTTATGGCGACGAGGCTTGAAAAATCCTTCTTCGACATTGCATTTCTTCAAAATTTCCTAACAATAGGCCAACTTGGAAGGGGATAGGTTTTCAAACCCTGCTCATTATGAAAGACCCTGTTCAGATCCATGGTACTTTTGTTGTTAAAAGCATCTAGCCTGATTGGGAAGATATCAAGCCTTGGCTTCATGGGCGGGTGATGGTTTTTGTGATGGGATCTCCATGAATCAACACAACCTCTAGTGGTCTCCTCTTTTTCAAGTGCAAGGGTTACCGCTAGCCAACATCCAGGGTGTTAGTGGTCTGCATTTTCACAAATGTGGCCTTCGAACACCTAAGGATCTATTTTCCAGAGCTTTTATGAGTCTCTGATCATGGGATGACCTCTAGGTCCAGTTTCGTCTATCTCGATTAGATCGACAAACTTATGACCTTCTGGTTTCGACCTTATCCTCAGATTTGTTACATAAGCTTGGTATTCAGTCTTTCAGACCTTGGTGGAAAGATTGGAAGTGGTATCCTTGGACTCCTTTCACCAACTACAAACCCAAAATGGGTTATCTCTGGTTGGTTCCCCACTTGCCTATGGTCCATATTCTCAAACAGCGGTGGCACTTGTAGTCTTATCAGAATTCCTGGAGACTCGGGTTTCTTGTTGTCTTGTCCGCCACCACTAAACCCAAGATTTCACACTTTGCTTGGTGTGTGCTTTATTAAGGGCTGCCTTTGGGTTCCAGACTTAAGCATTTGAGGGTTCCTGATCCCCAATGCCCTTTTTGTGGTTACCCAGAAACTTTTATGCACATTTTTCAGTTTTGTATAAGAGCTCAACAGTACTGGAGTTGGATCCATGATTTCTTTTGGCCTTTTCGGCCTGAGCCCTTTTCTTGGCATATGTCTCTTCTGGGCGATTCGCCTAGAATCTCCTTCAAGTTTTCCCATATATGGCATGCTTTTAGAATGGAGATCCTATTTACCCTGAAGATGGGTGGTCTATGCTAGACCCGACTCCTAACCCCACTGATGTATGGGGCAAGAAAGATGATCCAGATCCTCCTCCCTCGGCTACCTTTGCTTTGGCTGCTTGAGGAATTTTTTTTATGAATATCTTTGTTTTTTACTCCGGCATCTTGTCGTGTGACTCTCGCGGGGTGATCTTGTATCCCCTGGCCTTTCTTTGTGAATATATACTTTAATATTTATAATTAATAGAGAATGCCTATTCATCAAAAACTACACCAATATATATAAAAACATACAAACACATATAATTCAATAATTGATCTCAAATTAAATAATAACTTTTACCTCTCTAACAAACAATTTAAAGGAAATTTACCCTCGCCTCTCATTGTATTTGCAATTTTTTAAATCCATGTCTTATGTCAATGCAGTCTTTTAATATTTATGTTTATGATAAAATAAATTTTTAAATTATTTAATATTTTATAAACTATTATAAATTATAATTATTCCAATATATATGTAAAAAAATTTATTAAATGTTTTATATTTAATTACATCCACATTAAACCCGTATGGCTTGTGAGTAATCCACTCCGAGGGGCACAACTTTTATAATCTCGTCGCTCCCGCCTCTCCCTCCGGAATAACCGGGCCCCGTCAGACGGTTATAATGCGTTAATAAAACAAGGCAAAACGACACATGTTGGAAATGGCAGACGAATGGAAGTTAATACTTTTACTGACGTTTGAAACATTAATTGTTTTTACTGTCATCGGGATTTCATTGATTTTAGCGGGATAGCATCAAAATCTTTTCCGGGTGAGCGTGAGACAATTCCTGGCAAAGCCCACATTATAATGCCATTGTCTATGCAGCACCCAGATTTACCATTTGTTCCTGTTTCTTAAATAATTAAAAATAAAATACAGGAATTTGTTTTTCCAACTAATTATTAAATACAGTCAATAGTAAATTTTCGGTGCTGGATAGAGGTTGCCCATTATAATAGCCTACCGGCTAAAAATCTCTGTGAAAGGTGCTTCAAGTTACGTACAAATCTCAATCTTTCCCTATGTCAGTTTTTTCCCATCCTGGTGTTACCTTGAACAAAGACATTAATGAGTCGCCAAGAAAGAAAACTTGCCTGGAAAGGAAGCAAAACAATATGTCGTTTTGGAGGCGGCTGTTTGGATGACCAGTTCAGCATTCTCGATTAGGTATTTCAGTTGGTCAATTCACTCATTACGATCTGACGGCACCCATATGAAGTTTCAGCACATGAAGCAAGCTTCTAGGTGGTTTATAATGGCAATCAGGGGGCTAAAAGGCGGTTTTAATACAAAGACTTATTCCATTATCTGCTACCCACTTCTAGAAACGAACATGCAATGGTGAGATTCGCCGCTATGTTTTCCTTGAACTCGAGGCAACCGATGACTATATTAAGCGAGACTCAAGTCTGAAGAAACCGAACAAGATGGAGAAGGGTCGAAAAAGAATGAGTTCAGGCGATTTGGGCATAGACATAGCCAGCACCTTCTTCAAGCCAATCGAAGGTGCAGAGCCACTGCATCCGAATAACGGAAACACAAAGATCACAGTAGTGGGCGTGGGAAATGTGGGAATGGCGGTGGCGCAAACGATTCTCACCCAGGAGCTCACCAGTGAGTTAGCCTTGGTAGACGTGGATGCAGAAAAACTAAGGGGCGAAATGCTGGACCTGCAACACGCCGCCGCCTTTCTTCCGCGGACGAAGATCGTGGCGGGTAGCGACTATACCGTCTCTGCCAGTTCGGACGTCTGCATAATCACGGCGGGTGCACGGCAACGGGAAGGGGAGTCCCGGTTGTCGCTGGTTGAACGGAACGTGCAGCTTTTCAAGAGTATCGTTCCGCAGGTGGTGAAGCACAGCCCGGAGGCCATACTCCTGGTGGTGTCAAACCCGGTGGACATTCTGACCTACGTGGCCTGGAAGCTCTCGGGGTTCCCATCGAATAGGGTGATTGGAAGCGGCACCAATCTGGATTCTTCACGGTTCTGCTTCATGATAGCTGAGCATCTCGATGTTAATGCGCAGGACGTTGAGGCGTACATTGTTGGGGAACACGGGGATAGTTCCGTGGCGCTGTGGTCGTCCATTAGTGTTGGAGGTATGCCGGTGCTTGGGTTTTTGAATAAGCAGGAGATCCCTTATGAGAAGCACCACTTGGAGGCTATTCATCGGGCTGTTGTTGATAGTGCTTATGAGGTTATTGAGCTCAAGGGGTACACTTGTTGGGCCATTGGGTATTCAGCTGCTAACTTGGTCAAGAGTTTGCTGCGTAACCAGAGGAGAATACACCCGGTGTCTGTGTTGGCGAAGGGGTTTCATGGGATTGAAGATGAGGTTTTTCTTAGCCTGCCTTCGTTGATTGGAAGAAGAGGGGTTCTTAGTGCTGTGAATTTTCACTTGACTGAGGAGGAGACCCAGCAGCTCAGGCTCTCCGCTCAGGCCATTCTTGACGTTCAGAAGCAGCTCTCTATTTGATGACGTACAAGGGAGGATATCATATTTGTTGAGGTTTCAACTATGTCGTCGACTTCTTCTCGGGACTATAATTCTTAGCTAGTGGTCATGATTAAGGAGGGGAGAAGAAAGTAGATTTCTATGTAAGGAAATAAAGGAAGAATAAACAATAGATTTATTCCTCTATTAGTAATAGGTAAGAGATATGCCTTTAGGTTAATGATGTTGAATGATTTGATTTATAGATCGTTAATAGTATCTAGGATTATTCTATATTTTTATTATGTAGATAGAGTCATATCAATATAAGGTGTATTACAATAAAATTTAATATATTTATCTAGTTTTTATTTTAAATTTAATTTTGATAAATTTTTCAATCTTCCATTCAATTTTAATTATAGATGTTGATATGATTCATGAATAATATTATGATGTCAATTTCTTTAAATTATAATTTTTATTGATAATGGTTAGGAGAGAATAATGTATATTTCTATGTAGAAAAATAAAGAAAGAACAAAAAGTGGGTTTGCTCCTCTATTAGGTAAGAGATTTGCATTTAGGTTAATGATTTAATGAGTGATTTGATTTATAGGTGGTGTATGAGATTATTTCAAATTATAGTTTTTTGGATTATTTCTTATTTTCATTATATAAAGAGAGTCTAATTGTAATTCAATATAAGGAGTACTAGAATAAAACAAAATATATTTTTTTGTTTTGAATTTTAAATCTAATTTGTTAGACTTTTTTTTTCAATCTATGTAGAGTCAATTATAATGTTGGCAATTATTACAATCTTCTAAAAATAATGTAAAAGAATATAATATATACTTCAATATATTATGTATTGCAATAAAATTCATTATATATATATATATATATATTTTGGATAAAAGTGGATAGAACCACTGAACTATATTAAATTTTATAAGTTTTTTTACAGTGTCTGGTTCAAAAAGCACTGAAGGGGAAGAACCAATAAGAAAACCCTTCAGTATTGCTTAAATAACACAAGCCTATTCTACCCAATACCAAATGCCCATTGGCATAGTACATCAAAAAACCCATCCTAATTACATAAGCTGCATTAGATATAAAGGAAGCCGCTAACAGAAGCATATAGAAGGAAGATTAAAGTATGATCACCAAAGGATGCATATCCATTGCTGCCAAAAAACACCACTCTGACTACCCCTGTCTATCAAACACAATTCTCCAAACCACTGGTTAGAATGATACCACATAGCAGAAATGAAACCATAATCAGAGACCCTGACAAAATAAACATTGTGATCAAGCATAGCAGAACCCACACCAAATAAGGAGGTTGATAAAGACTACAACTATGCCCTTATTTACTTCAAATATTCCAAAACCAAGGAAGGGATCTCATCCACACTTACCTCCCACATATTAGCCTCACTGTCAATGGCTAAGTTAGCCAAGAAATTTGCAATCTTATTCACTTCCCTATAATAATGAGAAATAAAAAAGGAATCAAAAAAATGTAATTTTTGTAAAATATGATCAAGTATATATTGTAATTGCCAACAATTTGACTTCTTTTTCATGACACTTTGAATAATAACCATAGAGTCACCCTCAATTATCAAGTCCTTAATTCCCAAAGATATAGCCATATCCAAACCAAAGGACAAAGCAAAGAATTATGCACAATTGTTAGACTTGAAACCAATCACATGACAACGAGCCTAAACAAACCTTACCTTATGATCATAAATTACCATACCTGCCCCTGCCAGGCCAGCGTTCATTTTGCTTGGAGTTCTAAATTTAAGTTAAATGGAAATGATCATCTTTGTTGACACTATAACTCTGAACCATTGATAATGTTTAATAGGAGGGGAATCAAATATATTTCTATGTAGGAAAAAAAAGAAAGAATAAAAACTATATTCATATATTAGTAATAGGTAATCTATTATTAAGAGATTTGATTTTAGATTAATGATGTTGGGTTATTTGATTTATAGGTAGTATATGAGATTATTTCATATTTCTATTATATAGGTTGTTTGATTTACATTAAAGATAAGAAGTATTAGAATAAAATTGAATTTTCTTTTTGAGTTTTAAATTTAATTTGTGAGAACTTTTTTTTCAATCTATATACAGTTAATTTTAATCATAGATGTTGATACAAACTTCCAACAATGTACCAAAATATAAGATGTATTTCAATATAATATGCATTAGAATAAAATTCAATATATTTATTTTGTTTTGAGTTTTAAATTTAATTTTGTTAATAAAAATCAATCTAAAGCGAGTCAATTTTAATATAGATGTTGATACCATCTCTCTCTCTCTCTCTCTCTCTCTCTATATATATATATATATATATATATAATTTAAAATTAAAATATTACATGACTTATTTTTTTTCAATTTTGAATAGTGTAAATTACAATAATTCTACAATATTTTTTTTAAAGAATTTATATAAGTATTTAAACACAAATTAATATATTAAACTTCTAATTGAAAAAAATAATTAAAATATTTAGGTAATATTATGGCTATAAATTATTAAAGACCATATAAATTGAAATAAACAATATATTTTAAATATTTTAATAATAGTCTAATGTAAATATTTTTTTTAATAGAATATATGTTATTTTAAACATATCTATAATCTAAATATTGTAATAATTATAATCCACCAGTCAATTGGGTCTTTTTCATTAATATATTTTTGAAAATTTGTATTAGATGATGATATAAATTTTTACTTTAAAATTGTGTCTATTAAAAAATAATATTTTTTTTAATAAATAATTTTAAAATTTTAAAAAATTTCAAAAGGAAATTAAATCATAATTGAATAGGTTGTGTTAGTGAGTACAAAATGTGTATATTGTATTTTTCTTCTTTAAATTGTATTTCACTTTAGTTGTATTTAGAGATATGTTGATTTAACATTTGATATTAATTTACTTATGTGCAAAGGTTATATAAACATATAAATACATGCATGCATCTATTCATTCTAGTTTCTAGTAAATTTTATATTTTAGACATCATTTTCTTATAATTTCTAGATACAATTTGTTAGTGTAAACAAGGTTATTATCAAACTAGTTAGGACTAGGTTTGACTTTTTCACACTTAGTTAAGTTCACTTAGACTAGTTGAGTTAGTTGTCTCACCTCATGTGGTGTAGACATGTGCCCTACCTTGTGGAGACACCTTGTGCATGCACACTTGCCTGTTAAGTAAGCTACAAGTGTTGCATGCTTGGAGGGTTAGTCAGTGGTTGTGTCCAACCATCTCACCTCCTTCTCCTTGCCTACTTATGCAAGGATTTGTTCACGTGATCATTGAGAAATCTTAATACACTAGATTGACTTCATTCATTTGTGTTTGTTGTTTATTTATTAGATTCTAGAAAATCATTTCATGGTAGCAAAGCAGTTAAGAAATAGTCTCAAGCCTTGTGAATTTTTTAGATTATTCGATTGTTTCTCAAATTGAGCATTCGTAGTGAATTTTGTAGTCAATAATGAAGATGTGCACCTTCTGTTGTTGTCACCTCCTGCGTACAGATGGCATATCGCATCCCCTTTCCAGTAGCAAGATCGGCTCAGGCCATTCTCGGCATTCAGAAGCAACTGTCTATTTCATGGCGTACAAGGGAGGATATCATATTTGTTGAGATTTCAACTGTGTCGTCTACTTCTTCTCGAGACTATAATTCTTGGCTAGTTGTCATGATTGAGGGGAGAAGGAAGTAGATTTCTATGTAAGGAAATAAAGGAAGAATAAACAATAGATTTATTCCTCTATTACTAATAGGTAAGAAATATGCCTTTAGGTTAATGGTGATGATTTGATTTATAGATTGTTAATAGTATCTAGGATTATTTTATATTTTTATTATGTAGGTAGGGTCATATCAATATAAGGTGTATTATAATTCAATTTAATATATTTATTTAGTTTCTATTTCAAACTTAATTTTGATAGATTTTTTCAGTCTTACATTCAATTTTAATTATAGACGTTGATATGATTTATGAATAATACTATGATGTCAATATCTTTGAATTATAATATTTACTGATAATGGTTAAAGAATAATAATGTATATTTCTATAGAGAAAAGTAAAGAAAGAACAAAAAATAGGTTTGTTTATCTATTAATAATAGTCATTTAGGTTAATGATGTGATGAGCGATTTGATTCACAGGTAGTATATGTGATTATTTCATATTGTAGTATTTTGGATTAATTTATATTTTTATTATATAGATAGAGTCTAATTGTAATTCAATATAAGGTGTATTAGAATAAAATAGACTATATTTGTTTTGTTTTATTTTTAGTTTTAAACTTATATTTTATGGTGACGAGGCTTTAAAAATCCTTCTTTGGCATTGCATTTCTTCAGGATTTCTTGACAATAGGCTGGCTTGGAAGGGGATAGGTTTTCAAACCCTGCTCATTATGAAAGACCCTGTTCAGATCCAGGGTACTTTTGTTGTTAAAAGCATCTGGCATGCTTGGGAAGCTATCAAGCCTTGGCTTCGATGGGCAAGTGATGGTTTTCGTGATGGGATCTCCATGAATCAACACAACCTCTGGTGGTCTCCTCTTTTTCAAGTGCAAGGGTTACCGTTGGCCAACATCCAGGGTGTTAGTGGTCTGCATTTTCACAAATGTGGCTTTCAAACACCTAAGGATCTGTTTTCTAGAGCTTTTATGAGTCTCCGATCATGGGATGACCTCCAGGTCCAGTTTTGTCTATCTCGACTAGATCGACATACTTATGACCTTCTGGTTTCGGCCTTACCCTCAGATTTGTTACATAAGCTTGGTATTCAGTCTTTCAGACCTTGGTGGAAAGAGTGGAAGTGGTAACCTTGGACTCCTTTCACCAACTAGAAACCCAAAATAGGTTATCTCTGGTTGGTTCCCCACTTGCCTATGGTCCATATTCTCAAACAGCGGTGGCACTTGCAGTCGTCTCAGAATTGCTGGAGACTCAGGTTTCTTGTTGTCTGGTCCGCCACCACTGAACCCAAGATTTCAGACTTTGCTTGGTGTGTGCTTTTTCAAGGGCTTCCTTTGGGTTCCAGACTTAAGCCTTTGGGGGTTCTTGATCCTCGGTGCCCTTTTTGTGGTCACCCAGAAATTTTTATCCACATTTTTTGGTTTTGTAGTGGAGCTCAACAGTACAGGAGTTGGATCTATGATTTCTTTTGGCCTTTTCGGCCTGAGCCCTTTTCTTGGCATATGGCTTTTCTGGGCGATTCGCCTAGAATCTCCTTCAAGTTTTCTCATATATGGCATGCTTTTAGAATGGATATCCTATTTACCCTAAAGATGGGTGGTCCGTGCTGGACTCGACTCCTAACCCCACTGATGTATGGGGCAAGAAAGATGATCCAGATCCTCCTCCCTCGGCTGCCTTTGCTTTGGCTTCTTGAGGAATTTTTTTGATGAATAGCTTTGTTTTTTACTCCAGCATCTTGTCGTATGACTCTCGCGGGGTGATATTGTATCCCCTGGCCTTTTTTTGTGAATATGTACTTTAATATTTATAATTAATAGAGAAGGCCTATTCGTCAAAAACTACACCAATATATATAAAAACATACAAACACATATAATTCAATAACTGATCTCAAATTAAATAATAACTTTTACCTCTCTAACAAACAATTTAAATGAAATTTACCCTCACCTCTCATTGTATTTTCAATTTTTTAAATCCATGTCTTATATCAATGGAGTCTTTTAATATTTATGTTTATGATAAAATAAAATTTAAAATTATTTAATATTTTATAAACTATTATAAATCATAATCATTCCAAATACATATGTAAAAAACATTATTAAATGTTTTATATTTAATTACATACACATTAAACCCATAGGGCTTGTGAGTAATCCACTCCGAGTGGCACAACTTTTACAATCTCGTCGCTCCCGCCTCCCCCTCCAGAATAACCGTGCCTCGTCAAACGGTTATAATGCGTTAATAAAACAAGGCAAAACGACACATGTTAGAAATGGCAGACGAATGGAAATTAATACTTTTACTGACGTTAGACAATTCCAGGTGAACGTGAGACAATTCCGGTGCCCGTGGACAAAGCCCACATTATAATGCCCTTGTCTATGCAGCACTCAGATTTACCAAGCACATTTATCATTTGATCCTGTTTTTTAAGAAATTTTTTTTTCTAACTAATTATTAAATACAGTCAATGGTAAATTTTGGATGCTGGATAAAGGTTGCCCATTATAATAGCCTATCTGCTAAAAGTCTCTGTGAAAGGTGCTTCAAGTTACGTACAAATCTCAACCTTTCCCTATGTCAGTTTTTTCCCATCCTGGTGTTACCTTCAACACAGACATTAATGAGTCGCCAAGAAAGAAAACTTGCCTGGAAAGGAAGCAAAACAATATGTCGTTTTGGAGGCGGCGGTTTGGATGACCAGTTCAGCATTCTCGATTAGGTATTTCAGTTGGTCAATTCACTCATTACGATCTGACGGCACCCATATGAAGTTTCAGCACATGAAGCAAGCTTCTAGGTGGTTTATAATGGCAATCAGGGGGCTAAAAGGCGGTTGTAATACAAAGACTTATTCCATTATCTGCTACCCACTTCTAGAAACGAACATGCAATGGTGAGATTCGCCGCTATGTTTTCCTTGAACTCGAGGCAACCGATGACTATATTAAGCGAGGCTCAAGTCTGAAGAAACCAAACAAGATGGAGAAGGGTCGAAAAAGAATGAGTTCAGGGGATTTGGGCATAGACATAGCCAGCACCTTCTTCAAGCCAATCGAAGGTGCAGAGCCACTGCATCCGAATAACGGAAACACAAAGATCACAGTAGTGGGCGTGGGAAATGTGGGAATGGCGGTGGCGCAAACGATTCTCACCCAGGAGCTCACCAGTGAGTTAGCCTTGGTAGACGTGGATGTAGAAAAACTAATGGGAATCAAGGAATGCAAAAATAACTTCTTACATTACATTAATATTGAGTGATGTACAAGAAATTTAATTAGAATTTATTATAAAAATTAAATAAATACATTCATAGGTAGATATACCATAACCTAATGATTTATATGGAAAAAATATTTTTGAAATATAAATTTAACTCCAATCCAAAAATTAGGCAACATATTATCAAATGAAAGAAAATTATAACACACTTGCAATGAAATTATTTACAAGATTATTTTACCAATAATTAAACTTGAAAGTATAATTCCAACAAAAATGATGTACATGTACAACTTCTCATACAAAAAATTAACCCCCTCAACATTGATGTCCACCTTATCATTATTCCCTATCCCAAAATAAACATTCTATGTCAAATAATAAATTTAAATATTAAGCTTTTTATGCTTCCAAAATAACTCCCTATATTTATAACTCTCTTACACATCATAAGACTATATTATAGGATGCCACTGGAAAGATATTAAACATAAATTAGCTGAAATAAATTAGATCCTTGAATACTAACCAAAAAATTTGTGGAGTATAATTTTGAGTCCATAAAGGAGTAATAACCCAAACAACTAATGGAAAAACTATACAAACCCAACCCCCGATACAAAGAAATTTGAGATGTTTTTTAAATTTTATTATTTTAATTTTGAGTCCATAAAGGAGTAATAACCCAAACGACTAATGGAAAAACTATACAAACCCAACCCTCGATACAAAGAAATTTGAGATGTTTTTTAAATTTTATTATTTTAGATCATCTTACATTCCCCTTTAAAATTGGTTTTGGTAAATTGTATGTTTTGTTTGTTTATACTATATAAATTTTATGTGGTGTTTATTCAAAGAAATCAATAGATTACTTAATAATCAATCAATCAAATTGAAGTGTCATGTTTCTGTCAATTGAAATGTAACTTGCTTCTATAATTAATACCGATTTATATTTTGATTGGCATCAATTTATTTTTGGTGTATTCTATTTTGGATTCAACTTGTTTATTTGACTTAGTTTATTATGAATTAAATTTTGGCTCTATAAACATAAGTCTTATTTAAGTTAAATATTATTTATTTTTGGATCAAATATGGTTTAAGTTACATTTGTTTTCTTCATGGTGATTTTCTTGTAGATTACCTAATGTGTTATTGAAGTAAATGGGACCTTATAGTGAAAAATTTACACTACAATACAAAAGTTGGATTCATGTTAAAAATAATGCTTTATATTTATTTTTTCATTTGCAAGAAGTTTATTAGATCACAATCATGAATTTTATTTGATGTGTCAAGTTGGAGCTTTGCTTGAGATTGTGCCAATACTATATTATAGTTACAAATCTAGTTATAATTTTAATTATTCAAGGAATCAAGGAATGTAAAAATAGCTTCCTACATTAATATTGAAAGGGGTAATGTACATGAAATTTAATTAGAATTTATTATTTAAAAAAATTGTATTAAGTATCATATAACATCATTACAAAATTCAAAAGTCTTGGCTGAAGAACACACAGCCAGCTAGCGAATTAAATCACAAAGTGCAGACAAAACCATGTCAGGAAGGAATGCAAGCCATATTATAAGGCCATATACATAGGATGCGACTAAGATACATAATTACAAAGATGAGTCCCATAACAAAAATATAGCATAGATGATTGAAAGCTAGCTAAATAGGAAGGAAGAGTCGAGATCATTATTGTCACCCACGAGGGGGAGCCACACAGCCCATCCTAGCTCCCCCTCACACCATACCAGCACATTTCCTTCGGCAAACCGATCTCTGAAGGGGTGGGAAGGCAGACCTTCCAGTTCTAGCTTGATAAAATCCTCCCTCTATTGTCTTGCTTCCATCTCTTGCATAAATCTCATCAATGCCTACTCAAAATGTGTCTTGTTGCTTCCCATACAATCCCAAGTGAAGCCATGGGAGAGCTCTTGGATGAATACAAGAGTTGTTTCATTCTTCAGCCATCTGTCAAACTTGTCTTCATCCAGTCGTAGAACCACAGTGACCTGTATAGCAACAAGGTAGCGAATGAGTCTCCTAAGAGACTCAGTGAGGTATCTACCCTTTCCAATAAACACATCACCATTCCTAGATTTTCAAATGATCCAAAGAATTTCCAAGGAGAGAACAAACCAAAAAAGATTAGCACATTTATTGCCACCTCTAACATAGACAAGTACCACCTCTTCAATAGAAAAACATTTGTTATTAACTGAGATGCCAAACAATTTCTAGACTTCTTTGGCAAAATGACATTCAAAGAAAATATGAGGCACAGACTCAGGGAGTCGACAGAGTTTACACGGTAGGGGGTCACCATTGTTATTTTTAAGTGGCAATTTATGAAGCAGGAGTTTCCAAGCAAAAAAATTCTTTTTTGGCTCAGTTAGATTAGACCAGAATCTCAAAAGACTAGTGTGCCACTTTTAGAATCCCAGGTGAGGTTCCAGATGTTGTTGAGGTGGGCAAGAATATCTTCAGAGTCAGCAAGGGTAGAGTGGATCAGTTTGGCCTTAATTAGAGGAAGGGGGGACCCATCTTTCCAACAGAGGGGGGAGCTTGGGGAGAGCAAAGAGGGGGTAGGAGAGGAGTGGATAGAGGACGGAGCTTGGGGAGAGCGAGGAGGGGGTAGGAGAGGAGTGGATGGGAGTGAGTGCAGTTTTGAGGACATTGTAGGTTCATTTTTTCTTTTTTTTTTAATTATTATTTTTTTTTTAAATTTCGAAAGTCAGTCACATGATCTCACTTATGATTACATTCAATTTTAACATAAGACAAAGACAGCCAGTAAGTAAAATTTTGAAACCATACTGCCAAATTGAATACAATTTACCCATTAAATTCATAAAAATTGAGGTTTTCTAATAGTCCACTTTGAATTGTAGAAATGACTGACAAAAACTCCAACTATTGAGATAAACTTCAATATATCTAAAAAAACAGAACCACCTATATTGAGCAGCTTTGAAAGCCGGTCATATGGTCTCGCTTATGATTACATTCATTTTAACATAAGACAGAGGGAGCCCGTAAGTAAATTTTGAAACTCTTCTATATATCCTAAAAAATAATGAACACCTATATATTGAGCCCATTTCTTTGAAATGGCAAAATCATTGTTCAAAACTTTGAACACCCATTGTATGATCCAGCAAAAAGAAATCCACCTCCTCAACCAAAAGCAAAACCACCTGGAGGAACTTGTGCTCTATTTGTACCAAAACTAAAGGCCGGCTGGCCATCAGTACCAGGAGGAGCTATGTTTTGCTCATCCTCATCATCTTCTTGCCAATAGGTTTCAAGGATCTTCACAGCTTTCTCATAGATGTCCTCATTATCATGATTCTGCAAGTTTTCAATCTTTTCGAGTCCTTCAGCATCATCAATGAGCTGAGCAAAACTATTTATACTAGTGTTTCCTAGATCCTTTTCTGCCTCTCCTACTTTCAGGATGTTCTCAAGCCCCTCAAGACAAACTGATACAATTTTTGGGTCTTTGCAGTCTAACAGGTCACATAATGGCTTAATACATCCCTGACTCACCAAATACTTGATTTGTTCGTGTGAACCGCCCGAAGTGGCATTGGAGATTGCCCATGCCGCCTCTTTCATGATGTCAAATTCAGCAGTTTGGAGCAAATTCACAAGAGGAGGAATAATGTTTGCATCAATGACAGCTTGTATTTGTTCTTTATTGCCTGCTGTGATGTTTGAAACTGTCCAACATGCTTCCTTCCTGATACTTTTCTTTTGATGGTTTGTCAGGAGATGTAAAAGGCATGCAAGCACATGATTTTCAATCATGAACTGTGTCTGTACATCATCTCCAGTAACAATGTTGCCCACTGTGCGAAGAGCCGGAATGAGAACCATAGGATTGGTGTGCAGCAGAAGCTCGACAAGTCTACGACAAACACCAGCCTCTATCACAGCTTGTATTGTGTCATTTGTTCCATCTGAGAGGTATGAAAGAGCCCAACATGCATCCGTCAAGACTTCCTCATCATCGGAATGAATAAGGCGTTCAAGAGCTGGAAGTGCTGGCTTGGTCTGTTCAAAAGGTGCCTGTGGCAGGCCACGACAAAAATTGGATAGTGTCCAAGTGGCATTTCTCAGCATCGATAGATTGGTTTTCTCATTCAGTTGGGCCAGGAGTGGCATAAGAGCACCATGACCGAGAACTAGATCTCTAAACTTGAAATTATCACCAGCTATATTTCCCAATGCCCAAACAGCCTGCTCTCGAACATCATCACTTGGGGAGTTAAGAAGCTGCACAAAGTGTGGCACTGCACCATGATCAATTACAACTCGTGTGTGTTCTGAGGTTCCTGATGCAATGTTTGTCAAAGACCACGCTGCCTCAAACTGAAGTTGAGGGAATTCAACTCTTGTGAGGAACTCTACCAACCGAGGGACAACTCCAGCATTAACAACTTCCTCAATAGGGGGACACCGTTCAATTGAAAGAATCTTCCTAAATTGAGTGGTTGCTTCCAATTGCAAATGAGGATCATTTGACATTACTCCTGCCACAAATACAGGGAGACTCTCCAACTTTTTCACGAGATCAGACTGCGGCAAAGCCTGAGTCAATTGCATTCCTTCTCTTCTCTTCTTAAGGAGATTATCTTCCTTCTTACTTTTCCTGATCTCAATGAGATTGTCTTCTCTCTTTCGCCGAGCTTCATCTGCGTCGACACCCGCCTTGTAAGATTTCTTCCTCAGCTCTGCCCGAGAATTGGGTCTCAAAGACATTGTAAAATATCAACTGTGCGCCCAAAAACTCTTCAAAAAAACAAGATTCGCTGATATTTCTGGGCACTGAAGGTTTTCAACGAATATGTGACCAAACTGAAACCGAAAAACCCAAAAAAATTCTTAAAAAGGGCTCAATTTAGCAGATGTGAGAGGCTTGAAAGAAACAGTAGTTGAAACAGATTAGCATAATGGGGCGGTAAAATATGGAACTAAAAGTCGAGTGAATTTTGCGTTAAATAACAGAAATGTCGATTTCAGTCGGCTGCCAGAGATTGTGATTTCTAAATTTGTCTTTCAGTCCGTTGATATAACGTTTTTTCTTTATTATTAAAACTAAATAAATACATTCATATATATATATATATATATATATATATATAAATAATTATACCATAACATAATGATTTATATGGAAAATATATTTTTCAAAATGAAATTTAACCCCAATTCAAAAATTATGCAACATATTATCAAATGAAAGGAGATTACAACACACTTGCATTGAAATTAAATTTATAAGATTATTTCACCAATAATTAAACTTGAAATTATAATTCCAACAAAAATTATGTGCCTACAACTTCTCATAAAAAATATTGACCCCCTCAACATTGGTGTCCACCTTATCATTATTCCCTATCCCAAAATAAGAATTCTATGTCAAATAATAAATTTCTATATTAAGCTTTTTATGCTTCCAAATTAACTCCCTATATTTCTAACTCTCTTACACATCATAAGAACATATTATAAGATCTCCATGGAAAGATAGAAAACATAAATTAGCCAAAATAAATCATATCCTAGAAGAGGAGTGGAAAACTCGGGAAGAGGAACAAGAATGACTGAGAAAAAGAGAGAGGGAACCCCTACACCTCCTAGTCTAGAAACCCTCAAAAAGAAGTGAATCATAGTTCTTAGTAACTTCTACTCTAAATGAACCTTTATAGTCAAAACCCTCAAGGACATCAATTTCTCTAAGAGTAAAGAATCACCTAGAAGAAACTAAAGGAGAAACCTTAAACACAAACACAACAAGTGGAGGAGAAACTCCATCCCCATGCAACCAAAACTGCCACTAAGGAAAGAAGCCAAAAGTCTCTACCTTAGCATTTATTAGAGAAAATTAATTAGAGTAATGAAGGCAAGAGGTGCCTAATCATCATATTCCTCCCAAGTCCTCTACAACTTCCATGCTCTCACTTGAACTTCTTGTTCTCCTCTCATTAAGTTACCGCCTCCATCATTTAGGGCTCTCAATGTAGAGGTCATCACGTCCTTAGCACTCTTAATGTACCCCTTGTTGCTAACCAATATTAATTTGAGTTGGGAACATTTAATTTTTAGTATCCGTAGATAGGAATTTGGAAATCATCAAAGCAAATGGCAAATTAGGCTAGCTCAATCACGAAAACTAAATTGCAATGATAACAATCCTAAAAAAAAACATTCAATAGAGATATGAAAACAAGACATTCAAATCAAATGCAAACCATTACAAATGCGAATATCTCCTCCATAATTCTCCATCAAATTGCTTTGTTTGTGGATCTCACCTACAAGTGCATAAGCATTGTATGAAAGCAAGTTTGACAAGATGAGATGACAGCGTAAGGATACTAGAAGCGTGATTGATTCTCTGAAAAATGTGATTAGATGGGATCCTTTGATTGAATAAATTCATCCAATTTATAGATAAATTGGAGAAAAGACAAGATTAGCATGAAATTGATATTAGAAGCAATTGATTTCAAAAATGACACAATTGAGTTGAAGGAAGAAGGTTATGACACCTTCTATGTCATGAATTATGACATATTGCCAATGCAAAGGTTAGAGGACTAAAAGCCTATGACATCTTGCTATGCCAATGGTATGACGCATGAGAAATTCATGCTTCCACTGAAGCACAAAAATAGGGAGAGACTAGAGAGGAATTGATTAGGTGGAAATTGAATTTAGCAAATTAGAAAATGAGGTGGAAATTTAGGTGAATTAATTATAACTTTTCATTCATTAATTAATTCACAAAAGGAGGGGGAATTAATTAGCCAATTAAATAAATATTTAATTGTGACAAGAAGATTTAGGATAAATAAATAAATTATTTAACCTAGAGAGAAAATGACAATCAAGATTAAATGAATAAATCATAAAATCCTAGAAGATGAATTAGAAATGCAAGGACGACAATTAGGTCTTGACAAAAGATAATTGATGTAGGGTCTATTATGATCATGATTCTGACTGACAAAGGACCAATGTTGATAAATGATTCGATTGATAAATTGACCAAGATTGACAAGGAAATCAAATTGATAGGCGCCAATTGACGAGGAACAATGACTAATTGATCCAAATTGACATGATTGAAAAGGACAAAGATCGATGATGAATCGATCACAAAATGACGAGATTGATGAGAACAAGGATCGATGACAAATCGATTGCAAAATGACAAGATTGACCAAGACAAGGATCGATGACAAATCGATCGCAAAATGACAAGATTGACCAAGACAAGGATTGATGACAAATCGATCACAAAATGACGAGATTGACAAGAGGACAAAAACCCTAATTCTATCATCGATTAGTATTGACGATGTCCAAAATGAAATCAAATTGATGATGTCCAAAATATGAAAAATAAGCACGCACATTGATGCGACAGGATAAGATCGACCAAAATCATAACTGAAGATTGTTATCGACAAGACCAAATGCGAAAGTGATAAACATAAGGAATGCAGAAGAAGGACTCGATGCTCACAAATGATAAAGACCAAGTGCGCAACATAGAAGAAATGTTAATGCGATGCAAGAACCCTAAAATAAGGCAATGCGCAAATGTTAAAGTATGACTCCACAAGCGTTGACCATTTTTAGACATCTACATTTTGCCCCTCTTTGAGACAATGTGATTCTAAGCGTTGTTTCAAAGAACAATAATGAAAATGCCCCAGACAATAACAATGACATATGCATGCCCCCTCGAGGAATTGGCCCGAAAAATCCAAAAAAGAGGCCAATTGATCGATAAGAATGACAAAAAATGATAGATTCGAACGGATCGCCAAGACTGATGGAAGAAATGTTAGTAAGAAGAAATTAAACAGAGGACAGTTAAAGATGAAGGAAAACTTGCTTTCACATATGCACATAAGTAGGTGAGAACCTTTATTTGATATGGCAAATGGATGCGGCGCAACATGGCAATGAAGGCCAGAGCGATAATGCAATCCCTTTGCGTAAGACAGACATGTTCACAGACAAGGAATGGTTCAAAAATCCTAAGAAAAACTTGCCCCAGAATGTTATGAAACACCACAAATAGAAGACAAAAAATAATAAAGGACCATGAGCCATCCCGACCACTCTAAATCACGTAGTGACATCATCAAGCAACATAGGAACATGGTTGAAGCCAAAAATAAATCAATAAAAAGATAATACTTGCAAATTCAAACAAGTCAAACAAACATTCTGATCGTCATTGTTAAGAGTGGAAAACAAGAATGATCATGCTGTCTGGTTCTAGGGAATGCGGTACCCCGTCTAAGACAGGACACAGTTTGGTTTCGAGTATACCACACCCTATATAAGACCCATGATATTAGTGACAAGGACAAATGATATTGATGTTGCGTGATTGACATGACAAATTTGATCAGTTTGAATGTCTGGTTTGATTGAAAAGTTCATCTGTTAATGCATGATTTCATTGAAGCACAATGTTGGAACATGTTATCTGTTTGTTGTCTACATAGATGTTTGATTGATTGTCATTAGATGTATGCTCAACGATCTATCTATGCACAAAGGGATCATTTTATTGACAAAATGCAAAATGCTAAAGAAATTGTTTTTGGATTTTGATGTTTTGAAATTTTTTGTTTTTTGTTCGTTTTTTAAGGACTTTATTTGACTTTTTAGGGATTTTTTTAGGACATTATTTGATTTTTTTGGATTTTTTTCAGGACATTATTTGATTTTTTTGGATTTTTTTCAGGGCATTATTTGATTTTTTTGGATTTTTTCAAGACATTATTCGATTTTTTTCAGGACATTATTTGATTTTTAGGGATTTTTTCAGGACATTTTTCAATTTTTATGATTTTGCCCCCAGTGTCTAGCAAGGCAAGGAATATGACAGGTGAATAAATAGGCTTGCTGAAATGATGGTGGATAGAGGGAAGACAAAGGCCTTTTATTATGGAGACAATACAGATGCAATTTTCAAGGGCTATTGTGTGATGGGACAAGAGACTGGATATGACAATGTAAAGCAGGAACATGGCATGAGGGACATGTCAAGAGGTTTTTGAAACTATGTTTAAATTTTGCGTCCTTATGTCAGATCAAGATCAAGGAATGAAAAAGAGTGTATGGATAGTGATAAGATATGGATAGGATAAGCAAGACCAAGAATGGATAAGGGACATGGACTGAAGGTCGGGATTGGCTAAGGGATAGTGGCAGAAAGTTGCAATAAGACAGGGAATATGGATGAAAGGTTGTAATAAGCAAATGGATAAATACCAAAAGCTATGATAGACTAAAAGCTGCAAACAAGATGCATGATGCTCATGAAGATCCTTAGCCTTGTCAAGATCAAAGGTGGAAAGAGGAAATGGACATGAGGGACAATAAGATATGAAGGGTAATAACAAGGGTTTGATAGGATAATGGAACAATGAAGGACAAAAGGATATGATAGGATAAAACCTGTCCCCAAGTACGGTATGCAAGAAGTTCATAGATTATGCATGATGCCTATTTGCCAGGTTTTCATCACGGTACTTGCCCAAGGCGCTTGTTTGCCAGGTTTTCACCAGTGGACGAATTATTTTTGCTTTACTTTTTTCTTCTTTTTTTCACTCTTTTTTTTTTTGTCTTGGATTTTGACTTTTTCAATAGAAGATGGACACATGATAGGGGATGGAAGAAGGACTCAAGCGTCTTTTTGTTTGGATAGTAGCCTTGAAAAAAAATAGACCATGACCTTTGAAAGTATGCTCAAAGACGTTGGTAGGATAAGGACATGGAAAATAAGATGAAATTAAGGCAAGGATTTATGCAAAGGATTGGACCAGAGGGATGGAAGGACGGAAAATATGCATTGGATAATAGATAGGGTATTGGAAGAATTGGGCTTCAGTGGACGGAAATGTTGGCAAGATTGGCATTGGCACACACCTTGAGGGGTGATGGACTGATGGAGGAAAGATGTATTTTGGATATTGAGATTTTGAGGAAGGAAAGGCTATGGATTTTGGGACATAAGGGCCCAAAATGGATGAAGAAGGTGGTGGAGGAATAGAAATTTCAGATGCCAATCTAGGTTGTTCTTTTTGTGCTTCAAGGAGCTTCTTGGGAATCCACATTGTTTTTGATGTTTCATGCTTTTGTGGTTCCTTGGAGTGAATTACTTGCATAAGGGATTTAGGAACCCATATATATTTTGACTTTCCTTTATTTTTCTCAGTGGGCCTTTGTGGCCTTTTGGATATATATTTTTCTTTATAGATCATATGTTGCTTTTCTTTGACATGTTGATTAGATTGGACATGTTGATCCTTGAATACATGTGGATTTTTAGACTTATGACTTTTATGCTTGGCATCCAAATTGCTTGGAGGGGGAAAGGAATGCATGGATGGATATGAATGAAATGGACTTCTTTTGGTTTGATGAAATTTACTCAAGGATGTGTGCCTTAGCTGACCTTTCATAGAGGACAAAGGGATATAAGGACCTAAGATGGATGGAAAGTATGATGGGGAAGGTGTATGTTTTGATTTTGATGGAGGGATACCAACGTCTTGAGAGTGAGTTGTGTAGACATGACCCTTAACATTTTCTTTGATATGGAGGGGTTCTTTCTTATGTAGATCTACTCCTTTGCCTTTATGAATATCTTGACTTGTAGGATACTCTTTTCTTTGGGAAGAAGATGCGAGTCCATTATGAGGTGGATATGATATGAGAGAAATAATGAGATCTTGAAGTGGATCAGATTGCACCAAAGTGGAAGAACCCATTGTTAATGTCTGGGGTTCATGAACATCTTGCACTGACACGTTAGAATCATGAAGGGGATCAGGATCATGAGGGGAACTAGGATCACGAGGGGGACTAGAATTGTGTGGTGGACATGGTTCAATGACAGGCTCTTCAAGCGATTGAATGGGAGAAATAATGGGATCATCAAAAGAAATGCAATCTTGGAGTGGATATGTTGGATTAGGACAAGGAGATGGAGGAACAAAAGGATCTTGTGGAGGATTTAAAGGAATAATTTGATCTTGACAAGGAGGAAGATCATTGGAATCCTCTTTAAAGGTGCTTTGCTCTTGACTTTTAATGGGATCATCGAAAAGGATGGAAGGGATATCTTGATCTTTCTTAGGAAGTGGAATGTCAATGGGATTTGAAAGAACATTGTGTTCTTGGATAGAATTGACAAGGATAAGTGAATCATTGCGAGTGTCTGGGGAAATGGGATCTTGGTCAACAATTGGATGGGATGATAAGGTTTCAAGATCTTGATCTTGATTTGTTTTAAGACACGTTTCTTCATGCTCTAAAGTATCCTCTTGGCATGGGGTTGGACTTTGGATATGCATGGGGGATTCTGACAAGGGATCAATGTTTTGGCATGAAGGAAATACACTTTGAACATTTGTGATGGATTCTGGCAAGGAATCAATGCTTGAACATGAGGAAGAGGGACTTCGAATGGGGTCCTCTAAAACAGGTAATGGCAATAAAGTGCATGGTTGCATTGGGTCTTGTATTTCTAAAACATGACAAGGATGTGCATCATGAATTGGATTATCTCGGCAATCAATTATGGATAGCCCTTGGATAATTTCATCCTTGGGTATATTGTTTGATGAGGATAATATGGAAGTTTCTTGTGAAACTTCTAAAGGTGTAGGGATAGATGCCACTGGAGAGTCAATTTGTTTGCAGGGGGATGAGGCATTGCTAGACATAAGTGTATTATCTTGATCTTCCTCAAAGAACTCACTTGGTAATTTCCTTAAGATCCTTGCAATAAAGCCACCTTTCTTTCGAGGTTTTGACATAGTTGTATTTGGAATTTGAACTTGTTTGGCAAGAATTTGGTTCTGGTCTGATGTCATGTTTTGCTTTTGAACTAGATGTTGATCAAATTGGTTTGACATGTTCAAAATTTGGCTTGGTGCATGTTGCAAGTTTTGTTTTTGAATGTTTGGTTGTGGTTGTTGACATTGATATGTTGATTGAACTGGTTGATATTCCACCATTGGTTGAACTATTTGTGGACATTGTATAGTTGGTTGGACATATTGTTGAAATTGGACCATTGGTTGTGTTGGTTGTATATGTTGGACAATTGGTTGTGTCTGTTGGAAATGTTGAACAACTGGTTGAACCATTGGTTGTGATGGTTGAAAATCTGATTGATAGTAAACACCTTCTTGTTCTTGTTGTGGAAGCACATAATGTTGTTGTCTATTTTCTTGAAATTGTTTCATCATCTCTATTTGTGAGAGGAGAGTTGGTATGTCTGATCGTTCAATAAGAGATCTTACATCAATTGGCTCAATATTTGGATTTCGACTTGGAAATTTTTGAAACATTTTGGACATTTGTGATCTATTCTTCTCAATGTTTTTCACTTTTTGTTCCAATATCTCTTTTTCTTGAGCTAGTTTCTCCTCTAGTTTTTGTATTTGGACATTTACATAATCATGATAAGTTTGGTCCAAGTTCTGAGACATGTAGAGATTGGATTGACATGATTGATTTCTCAATTGTGATGACATGGCTTCGTAAGAAGGTTGAGACCTCATTTCAACAAACATGTCACTATGAAATGCAACTAATGGGATTGAAAAATGCAACCTAAAAGGATGACAATGCAACTTAATGTTTTTGTTGTTTTTCAAGATTTGGACAAACTTTTTGGAATGCAAAGCTAAAGACACAACCTTGGGAAGTTGAAATGAAGCAAAGACCTTAAAGGATAAAGGACCAAATGACAATAGGACTAATTGACAATGTCTCACCTATATGCTTGGATACTAAACTAGGTTTGACAAAAGTGATATTAATGAAAGGACAAATTTTAGACAAGGTCAAGACTCCCTAACAACAACTTAGGGTAACATCCAAAGTGTTTGATTTTTTTAAGTTTGACAAACCAAATTTTTGAGACTAAATGCAAGAAGGAAATGATTATGACAATGACTTAGGATATAACAATGAAATGCAAACTTAAGGAAATGATTTTAAACCTAAGTGCAAAATGAGGACGCTTGCAATAAAAAGGACTAAAATGAAGGGAGATGACAATATGCCCTAGGACCTAAGTTGGACTATGCAAAACCTAGCCTAAAGTGACATCAATGTTGAGACAAAGTTTTTCAATGTGTTTGAAAGCCATGTTTTGAAAATGTTTTGAACTTTGTTGGATGAATGTTCTCTTTTTAAAACCTTGTTTGGACAATATTTGGACTTGTTTGACAAATGATGTTTTGTGACAATTGTATAATTCAACTTTTGACAATCACAAAAGACAAGATGTTTGGACTTAGACCCAAGAAAATCATGCTCATTCACAACAAATCCTATGGATGGCAATGGCAATATCTGTTGAATCCTCTAACTATAAAATACAACACTTCACCGGATAGCTAGACGCTTGGTAGCACTGGCTCCCCTTTACAGTGCACTCACTTCTCGGGCATACCAAGCTTCGAGTTCAAGGGGCATCACTTCCCAAGAACTTGCTATCTCTAACTAAGGAGTACATGAGAGGTGTCTTCGGCATGCGCGTATCACAATGCCTGAGCCAACAGATAGAAGGATTTTGGCCTCTAAAAATAAGAGATTCTAGTAAGGGCATCCGTTTGGGTGGGTATTGATCTGGCGAATAAATTATCGCAATACCATTCTAGCACCTGTTGTCTACAACTTTCAGTGCATCCATAGTTATTTAGAGTGGTTCGAAAGAGCTTGGTTTTAGCTCGTCACCACTTAGGGTTGTTCCCTCTCACCAATGCCTGTGCGAAGTGTCAGGAAAATCGGGAGGCAAGCCCAATTCTAAAGGTTAAAACATGCAATCAAACTAAAAGCAATCAAAGCATACATGGTGTTCATTAACCTTTACTACTTTAAAAATCACATGCAAGATGTTTTAATAGAAGTCTTTGACCGCGTCCTGCATAAGATTTGTTAGTAGTTTCATTCTTAGTCTTCGTCACACGTAATGCCAAGGTGCTGCATAGAGAATCAGTACCAAAGAAAACCAAAATATAAGAACAAAATTAAAAACAAAGTAATTTGGAAGTTAAAAAACACTGGTTTCACCTCTATTTCTGGCCTTACACAGGCACAGAATGACTCAACATAGGCACAGAAAACTCCAACACAAGCGCAGAAAACTCCAACACAAGCGCAGAAAACTCCAACACAATCATAGAAAACTCCAACACAGGAACAGATCCCTCCTACACAGGCGCAGATCCCTTCTGCACAGGCACAAGAATGTCCAGAAAGGTCTAAATTGCCCTGTTTCTTGAGTTTTTTACCTGCAAACAGCTCAAAAAGCACTCAAAACATGGTTAAATGGGTTAGTTTCACGTTGGGTTCACCAATTAATGTGGATAGGAATTTGGAAATCATCAAAGCAAATGGAAAATTAGGCTAGCTCAATCACAAAAACTAAATTGCCTCTAATATCAATTTCATGCTAATCTTGTCTTTTCTCCAATTTATTTATAAATTGGATGAATTTATTCAATCAAAGGATCCCATCTAATCACATTTTTCAGAGAATCAATCACGCTTCTAGTATCCTTACGCTGTCATCTCATCTTGTCAAACTTGCTTTCATACTATGCCTATGCACTTGTAGGTGAGATCCACAAACAAAGCAATTTGAAGGAGAAAGAAGGACAATGGAGAATTATGGAGGAGATATTCGCATTTGTAATGGTTTGCATTTGATTTGAATGTCTTGTTTTCATATCTCTATTGAATGTTTTTTTTTAGGATTGTTATCATTGCAATTTAGTTTTCATGATTGATATTAGAGGCAATTGATTTCAAAAATGGCACAATTGAGTTGAAGGAAGAAGGTTATGACACCTTCTATGTCATGAATTATGACATATTGCCAATGCAAAGGTTAGAGGACTAAAAGCCTATGAAATCTTGCTATGCCAATGGTATGACGCATGAGAAATTCATGCTTCCACCGAAGCACAAAAATAGGGAGAGACTAGAGAGGAATTGATTAGGTGGAAATTGAATTTAGCAAATTAGAAAATGAGGTGGAAATTTAGGTGAATTAATTAATAACCTTTCATTCATTAATTAATACACAAAAGGAGAAGGAATTAATTAGCCAATTAAATAAATATTTAATTGTGACAAGAAGACTTAGGATAAATAAATAAATTATTGAACCTAGAGAGAAAATGACAATCAAGATTAAATGAATAAATCATAAAATCCTAGAAGATGAATTAGAAATGCAAGGACGACAATTAGGTCTTGACAAAAGATAATTGATGTAGGGTCTATTATGATCATGATTCTGACTGACAAAGGACCAATGCTGATAAATGATTCAATTGATAAATTGACCAAGATTGACAAGGAAATCAAATTGATAGGCGCCAATTAATGAGGAACAATGACTAATTGATCCAAATTGACATGATTGAAAAGGACAAAGATCGATGATGAATCAATTGCAAAATGATGAGATTGACGAGAACAAGGATCGATGACAAATCGATCGCAAAATGACAAGATTGATCAAGACAAGGATCGATGACAAATCGATCGCAAAATGACAAGATTAACCAAGACAAGGATCGATGACAAATCGATCACAAAATGATGAGATTGATGAGAGGACAAAAACCCTAATTCTATCATCGATTAGGATTGACGATGTCCAAAATATGACAAATAAGCACGCACATTGATGCGATAGGATAAGATCGACCAAAATCATAACTGAAGATTGTTATCGACAAGACCAAATGTGAAAGTGATAAACATAAGGAATGCAGAAGAAGGACTCGATGCTCGCAAATGATAAAGACAAAGTGTGCAACATAGAATAAATGTTAATGCAACGCAAGAACCCTAAAATAAGGCAATGCGCAAATGTTAAAGTATGACTCCACAAGCGTTGACCATTTTTAGACGTCTGTAGTATCATTGGATGGGTATTGAATATGGAGACGTAGAGAAAGGTAGGTTTATACTTCAAACCTAAATTTTGATAGCTATCTTAAAAAATTGCTTTGGTCAAAGCTCATTAGTCAATTGTAAATACTTTTTAACTAATTATTGTTCTCTCTCTACAATATCATGATATTGTTACATTAGTATTTAGAATATAGATATATCATGTTAAATTAGTATTTAGAATATAGATTTGATTTTAGATTAATGATCTTGGGTTTTTTTTTTTATTAAGGAAAATCAGGTTTTAAGGGACCCGAAACCTGCTTATAATACGAAAAGATAAGCATGAAAGAAGCAAGAGTAAATAGAATGTAGACAGAGAAGTTGCAAAAGACCAGCAGAAAAGACAATAGCCAGAAAAAGGGATAGCACAAAGCCAGCGAGAGACTGGCAGACAAAGACCAGAATTACATATCAAATAAAGACTTTTATGGACTCTTCAGCGTCCTTAACCAGCATCATCATAGCCTTAGTGGCTTCTCTCAAGTCTTTGTTCTCCTTCTTCAGATGGATGTCTTTAGTCTTTATCTCCAATTCGTCGGTCATCTACCTAGTTCTTTTTCTGGAAGTTTGGGGAGTAGAGCTAGATGTCAACATATCATCAATTATTACCATTTCTTTGTTCTGTTGGTTCCTCTCCAGACAATCCACCAGGGCGTTCATATTTTGAGACAAAACCCTCAAGACCTCAAGAATGTGATTCATAAAATTCTTCAAAGCCTTCTTAGTTTTAGCAACCCGATTGATGATGGTTTCATTTTCAACCTCATCCTTATCTTTGGCAGTTCTGATCACATCTTCCAAATGCTTCAAGTCTCCCTTTATCATATCTTTTTCCGACCAATCCTGCATTTCAATTTCATCCTCTACCTCACTGGTTTCCACCTCGGCATCCTTTTTCCCAGTACTAGAATCTTTAATCAAATCTTGAATCTTGTACTCCAAATCTCTTTGTTTATTCTGAATACTGGTAATATTTTCAAGTACCCATTTCTGGAAATTGAAAAATTCTAGTGTGCTATTTCTGGCCGCATTGAAAATGGAGTCTGTCATTTCCCTTCCCTACTCAGAGCTCACAAATTTAGGGTTAGCTTCCTCCATGGTATTCTGGGAAACATTCTTGCTATCCAAAGCAATAGGGTTTGAATCAGGCTTTTCAACAGAAACTTCTCTTCACCTCCTCCTCTTCTCTAACATCCTCTTTCTTCTCACTCTCCGCTTCATAATCGGCCTTCTTCCCCTATTCCTCCTCCATACCAGCTTCCACATCTATGTCCTCTTTATCAACATCATCAATCCTCCCTTTTAAATGGAGAAGAACATTTGACGAATCATCATCAGACTTAGACTCATCCTGACTATCTGAAATATGAGCATTTGCCACCAAATGATCATCCTTACTAACCCTAGCTTTTTTCTTCAAGTGTTCATAAATGAGAAGAATGAGACCTTGATGAGCTATTGGATAGGATTTGGGTTTTTTGGCATGATTAGCCAAGCTCTCATTCAGGGAAGAAGCTAAATAGAAAGGCAAAGAAATCTTAACCCCATGGTGGAAATCATTAAGAATAGCAAAATGATAGTTATAGACCTTCATAAATCTACCATCAACAGTTAGGAATTCCATCAAACCCCTTAACATCTTCTGCCATAAGGACTTTACCTAATGAGGGAGGTAGTATGAAACATTGTCTTTCTTGGCGAGCTGAACCTTCTCATCATCAGTTTTAGGGAAAAAATTTCTAGCTTCTGCTGCAAACTTTCGATCTCTGTAGAACTTGGTGCCATCCTTCTATAATCCTGTTACTTCCGCCACCAAATCCTCATTGAGCTTCCATGTCTCCCCAAACAAAGTGACTTTGTTGTTATTCCATCCCTTAGCAAAGCCTTGTGACACCGACTTTTTGCTGCCATACAATTTTTCCATGTAGTCGGTGAAACCATGTCTATGGAGCCTCCTCCAAACTTTTTGCTCAGTTTTCCAGTTATCACAACCAGAGGGCTCATTCCAGTTAAGGTTACCCTCCATATTGAAATGCAGGTCGAGGTTTTCAACAGTGCACAAATTGCTCACAAATTGAAAAACAAGACTTAAACGCAGGCTTTTGAACAAAATGTTGGGTTCAAAAAACAGGGTGATTTCCTTGATTTTGAAGAAGTGTTTAATAATGGTCGCGATGATCCAACACTTATTATGATTATCCCCGTCATAGTAGTGATCATAATAATGATGCCTTAAAAAATTCATGAACTGACACTTCACATAGCCCCAATCTCTACCTTTGATATCCGGACTCAAAAAGGTAATGATAAAATTAACTTGAACCATTGACACGATCCAATAATAATTGCACCTGGACATCCTTTTTACAGTAGGCTTCTTTGATATATTTAGCATCCTCCTCTAAATAAACCCCCTCATTAGCTAAAAGTTTGGCGACCTTATTACCTTCCCTTAGAATATGGGAGATGAAAACACTATCATAGTCATTTAATAACTTTTTAGCACTTTCAATAATGTTGAATATATTCCAAGAAGGGGAGCTAGAACCTTTGATAGCCTGAATAATATTGAGGGAGACCCCTTCCAGCCATATTTTTTTAAATTTAAAACCCTGAGCAAGCTGGAGACATTTGAACATAGCCTGAGCTTCAACAACATGATTGTTTTGAACTCCTAGGGGAGATGCAATAGCAGCAATACAAATACCATGAGAATTTCTGATGACTCCTCCTCCTCCTGACTTCCCAGGATTGCCTTTGGAGGCCCCATCAAAATTCACCTTGACCCAATCATAACAGGGAAATCTCCAAACAACATTTTCTCTCCTAATCCTATTGTTAGATTTGCAAACCTTGTTATTCAAATTCCATTCGGTAAGGATACTTTTCTCAATGTCATTCATGTTAGAGGAAATCCATTGCTTATTGTTTCTGTGAGGAATATTAATGTTTTCTTTTATAGCCCTGCAATTTTTTTCAAAAACCACCTGAGATGTGCACTTGGCCTTCGTAAAGATTCCATTATTTCTCTCCTTCCAGATATACCAACAAGTCATGGGAAGGATCAAGGACCAGAGATTCTTGATAAGAGGATATTTGGTGGGAAAGATCCATTGCCAAATAACTTCCTTGAGACTGTTATGCATTACCCATTCAACTTTCCATTTCACCCAAAATTTACTCCAGATTTCCCAAGTAAAGGAGCAATGGATGAACAAATGATCCACTGATTCTTCCTCTTTCTGACATAGCTCACACCTATTAGGAAGCATGAAGCCTCTACGAGCCAAGTTATCAATAGTAAGAATCCTGTTATGAACTGCAAGCCAAAAAAACATGTTAACTTTAGGAATAAGAACTCTATCCCAGATTTTAGTCCATATTGGGTTGCGGATCTGAGTAAAAGTATTTTTATAGGTAGAAGCAACAATGAAGTTTCCCCTGGGATTACTCTTCCAAACAAAACATCATCAAAATCTTTATTAACAGAAAAGGATAGTAGATCCTACTGGAGCAGTGAAAACCCAACATAAATAGCATCAAGCCTTACCCATTTATTCTCCTTCCAGTAATTACAAACCATAGGCCCGTACCTTCTCTTGCATTCATCAATGAATTGACTGCAATCTTGATTAAAGAGAGGTTCATCTTTAATCCAAGCATCCTCCCAGAACCTAATTTTGTCACCTTTGCCAAGGACCCATCCAACTCCAGCTTTGGCAACTTTTATGGATTTGGTAATACTATTCCATATGAAAGACCCAGCAAGGATGTCCTCAGAATAGAGAAGAGAATGAAGAGGTTGGTCATGAATATATTTATCAAACCACACTCGATTCCAATCTTTTTTAATGCCATAAGCCCTCTGTATCTATTTAGCAAGAAGAGCTTTATTAAAAGTTTTAAGGACTTTAATACCTAAACCCCCATTGCACTTAGGCTTACACACTTTGTCCCAAGCGACTAAGGAAATCCTTTTTTTTTCTTCAACCCCTGACCAAAGAAATCTTTTATGAATCCTCTCTAAAGCTTCAGCAAATTTAGCCGGAATACCAAATAGACTAAGAGCATAGACTGGGAGATTCTGAAGGGTTGCTTGAAGAAGTTGCAGCTTTCCTACTTGAGATAACATAGATCCTTTCCAGCCAGCCAGTTTTTTGTTGAGTTTATCAATTGACAAGTTCCAAAAGGAGTTTGGGGGAGCCAAACCCAAAGGGAGACCCAAATAAGTGGAGGGAAGAATTTCCACCTTGCACCCAATGATGTTAGCAATTCTCTGCTGCCTAGTAATAGGGGTATCAAGAAATAGATAGTGGACTTCTCCCAGTTAACTTGCTAACATGTCACCAATGAATATAAGCTAAGAGCACCTTTGAAGGCAGTAGCCTCCCCAACAGAGGAGTATCCCATTAAAATAGTGTCATCAACAAATTGCTAATGAGTACAAGACACATTAGTAGAGGAAGGTTGAAGACCTTTGATGGTTTTATTATCTTTCATTTTTTGAATCAGTATGCTCATTCATACTCTCCACCAAGATGGTAAAGAGAATAGGAGAGATAGGATCTCCTTGCTTGAGCCCCCTAGAAGATTTAAAAAATCTAGATGGAGATCCATTGATGTATAGAAAAAATTGGGGTAGAGATCAATTCTCTAATTACTTTAATTATCTTCTCATCAAATCCAAAGGCCTCCATAATTCTAAAAAGAACCTACCATTCCACTCTGTCATAAGCTTTTGCCAAATCCAATTTTATCAAAAAAGCTTCTTTGTTAGCAATATTAAGAGAGTGAATATTCTCATGCACAAGAATGATAGAATCCAAAAACTGCCTACCAGGGACAAATCCTTTTTGCTCCTCTGAGATGATAAAGGGGAGGACAACCAAAAGTCTGGAAGTCATAACTTTAGAGATAATCTTATAAAAGGAGTTACAAAGACTTATTGGCCTGAATTTTCCCATGGAGTCCACCCCAGCCACCTTAGGAATTAGGGCAATAAAAGTAGAATTGATTTCCTTAAGGATTCTTCTGGATCCAAAAAATTCTTTAACAACATTGACCGTATCTTTCCCCATAATATGCCAATATTCCTAAAAGAAGAACATGGGAAAGCCATCTGGTCCCGGAGCCTTATCCCCTTGAAAACAAAATACAACTTTTTAAATTTCCTCAACAGTAGGGATAGCAGAAAGAGCCTTATTCTAGTGAAGTTCAATAATCTTGGGAATGTTATCAACCAGGTCATGTTGCTTAGTAATGTCAATCTCCCTACTACCAGTGAGGAGTTGAGAGAAGAACCTAATAACTTCATCCCCAATGTCATCATCTTTAAGAAGAATTTTGTCCTCAACAATTAATCTTGATATTCTATTAGCAGCTTTATGTTTCATGGAGGTCATGTGAAATAATTTAGTGTTTTTATCTCCAGCTTCCAACTAAATAACCCTCGATCTTTGTCTCCAGTAGATTTCCTCCCTAGATATAATATTGTGAAGTTTGACTAATATATCATCTTCCTTAGCCTTGGGATACTTATTATAGCCATCTTTTTTAATTGAGTTTTGGATCTGTTCTAATTCCTCCTTCAACTTTTTTTTGGATTCAAAGATATCACCAAAAACCTTCTTATTCTAGATCTTAATGTTACCTTTGATGTTTCTAAGTTTTTTAACAACTTTAGACATGGTTGATCCATCCACATCAATACTCCACCAATTGGCAATGGATTTTTCCAAAGATGGGTGAGATATCCACATTTTCTCAAACCGGAAAGGAAAACACCATTTACTCTTAACAGACTCAGCAACAAAAGAAATGGGATAATGATCCAAGCCAATTCTATTGATAACTGACAAAGAACATATATGAGAAAGGATCCAATCATGAGTAATAAGGGATCTATCAAGCCTTACCTAAATGAGGTCTTCTCCATCCCTTCAATTAGACCAAGTGTAAGAAGCTCCAGTAAGATCAGTATCAATCAAGGCATTGGCATTAATGAAATCCATCAAGTCAGTTCTACTATCTAGTTGGGCTTGAGATCCTCCAAATTTTTCAGTTCCTTGCAATGAAGTGTTGAAATCTCCCATCAACGGCCAGTTATCCTAAGAAAAAATCCTTTTTCTATTGGATTTAATCCCAAATTTTACTCCTAGCAGCTTTAAAATTAGGGGCGTAAATGTTAGTAACCACCCATTCCTTTCCTTCAGTGATACTTTTAACTTTCATTGAAATAATATTACCATCTTCATCAGTCATATCTCCTAAAATAGTTTTCTTGTTCCAGAATATGGGTTAGTGCAAGATCAAGGGGGGCCAAAAAGTGGTGATGTGAAAAAAATAGCCTTCTTCACTCGCCTAAAAACGCGAAAATCCGTGTTGACTTTTTTATTGGCCTCGGTATCAGTACACCTTGGCCTGGTAATTACCTATGCAAATCGGATATCCAATAAATTCGGATATCGGATATCCGATTTTTATTTGTAATTTTAATTTAAAAAATATATTATATGTTAAATATTATATAATATATAATCTATTATTATATTATATAATATTATATTATATATGTTGGTGTAAATAAATATTCATCTTGGATATTATTACACTTACTTAAGTTTACTTAGGAAATGCATTTCATAGTAGTTTGGGTATGAGACACTTGGGTGTTTGTGCTACATTGGGATAGTGTGTGTAGGAGAAATTCCACCTTTTATGGTGTGATCTTGTTGTTACACTCCACATTCAGTGGGTGATCCACCTCATGTGGAATATTATATTGTTTCTCCTACCTACCCACACCTATTTCCTACCTACCCTTGTTTCTTATTGAGCCGCATGTCATGTTTGTGTGCTCACATATCCATATAGCCTTGCCTATATAAGCAGGCTTATATTCATTGTATGTAATGCTTATGATCCAGTTGATCATATTTTTCATCTTGATAGAATGCAGTTTATTTCTATCATCTATTTTGTTCTCTCTTATTTATGCTTTCCATTGCCTCTTGATCTTGGCAAAATCTCACATGGTATCAGAGCTATTAGAGTGTCATTGGTTTGTCAATTGGGAGAAATTTGATGCTATTTGGGGTTTGCATTTTGGAATTTTCTATTGTAGGTTATTATTGAAGCTTGATGGATCAAATTTGAGGTTACCATTGGATTGAGGAGGTCCAAGAAAGTCATTTTTGTCTTTTGTTTCATCCAAATCAGACTTCAGAGGCCAAATCTAGAGGCATTTGAAGTTTGAAGCCGCAACGGAAATTTTCCAGAAATTATAATTTTGCAGGCGACTTTCAAATAGCGATATCTCACTCATCTAAACTCCTTTTTTCGAGCAATTTTTTTTGTTTTGGGGTAGAATTTCATGATCTGTACAATGGTGTAGGATTTTTCCATTTCTCGGATATAGGTTTTTTGGAAATCATGAAATCCCGATTTTTACAACTTTGGAGGCTTCATTTGGGCTCATATGTACGCCTTTTCATGTGCCATTTTTTTTTGAAAGTGCATATTTTTTCATCTAATTTCATAATCTGCCATTTGTTTATAGTAATATTAAGTAGAAATTGTACTTTCATTATTTGGCCATTTTTGGCATATTTGGTACTTGCATTTTTCTTGGATCTCAATTTAGATCACTAGCAGTATTTGTTGAAGTCTCTTAGATCTCATTTTGAGAAGTTGTAAATTGAAATCAGAAGTCCACTTAGCCTTGTTTTCCAAGTGGCCTATTGTACACGCACTACATATAAAGTGCCAAAATCATCATTTTTGGGGGGTACTTTGATTGAGTTAATTTGGGGGGGGTGTCTCTTGTGCTTTTGTGCTCTTGTGTTCCTTCCTTTTTGCTGCTATGGGTTCTTCTAAGTTTCCTCTCTTAACTCATAATTATGCTACTTGGAAAATTGATGCATGGAGTAAACTTATGGAAAAATGACTAACTCATTACATTGATGGAACTATTGTTGCTCCTATTGATCCTAAGGTTGATCCAGTTGGTCACTTGGATTGGCTCACTAAAAATATCATGGCAATTGGTACCTTAAGAAAGTATGTATCAAAGGATCTCATTTTTCATATTGATAAGTGTACTCTAATCAAGGATGCTTGGCAAAAGTTTCAAGACTTGTATGGTCAAGTTGATGAGATTAGGGGATATCAAATTGATAGTGATCTCACCATGTTAGATCCCAAGAAATTTGATACTATACAAGATTATGTCACTAAGGCAAATGAGTTGAGGGCACAACTCAAAGATTGTGGCATTGATAAGAAGGATACTCAATTGATATTCAACTTGATAGGCAAGCTTCCACAAGAATATGCAGCATTTGTTTCTAGTTTCCAAACCCATAGGATGACAATGGGTTCAAGCTACACAATGCCTACATTTGATGCTTTCAATGAAATGTTGATGATGGAACAAACTAAGTTGATAAGAATGGGCATTCTTAAGGCTTCTAAGTCTCAAGCATTAGTGGCAAATCAAGGGAACAAAAGAAATCAAGGAAAGGACAACTCAAACAATAATAAATGGCAATCAAAGCCTAAGGACAAAGCACCATCTTCTCCACAACAAGGAGATTCATCCTCTTCCAAGAGGGATAATTCACCAAAGAGGGAGAAACCTATTTGTACCTATTGTAAAAATTTTGGTCATGAGGAGCGTCATTGCCATTTTAAACAAATTGATGAGCTCACACATATCATCAAAAAGCATAACATTGATTTGCCTAATGTCTACAAGAAGGATGATTCATCAACTTCCACTTCCTCACATTCAAAAGGAAAAGGGCAAGCATTCATGGCTTCTACAAGTGGGAAGACTCACTCTTTTGGGACAAGAAAAGGAAAAGCTCTATGTGCTACTATCAGTCAAGATTCAGAGAGATGGCTTCTAGATTCAGGGGCTTCTCATCATATGGCATCTACGCAATCTATGTTCTCTACATTTGAGCCTTGCAACATGCCGCAGATTTTGATGGGCAATCATACATACATGGATGTGATTGGGAAAGGGTCTATTGACATTGGGGATAACTCCTTCAATGACGTGTTGTGTGTACCCCACTTGACAAACAATCTCCTTTCCATCTATCAAATCACACATGGCACAACTAAGAGAGTTGTGGAGTTCATACCTGAGTCAGTTTTCATTAGAGACTTGGAGACTAGAGCTATCATTGTGACTGGGGTGGTTGATCATGCATCTTGGTTATACTCCTTTTCAGATTTTGTTGATGATGATGATTTCACATTTGATGATTCTACACATGTTGATCACACTTCTTGTGCTGGTTTAGATTTTGAGGAGAACTTTGGGCACTTGAACATGGGGATTCTCACATGTGAACCCATTCTTGAGTCTTGTATTTCATCTCCTCATATTGATATCCCATCACCTATTGCACCTGATGATGTGGATAGTGCAACATTTTTGCCTTCATGTGATTCGGTGCAGCAGGATATTCATTGTCTTCCAACTTCATATTCATGGGATGGTTACTTGACAGACATTGCAGGTTTGTTTGTGGAATCCTACATTGTAGATTTGGGAGACATCATTGATGACATTCATCTTCTCTTTGATGAAGATGATCCTTCTTCGATTGCTGGGAGGGCACACTCTGACCCTCTTGTTCATTCTCTACATGATCATTCTTTCAAGGTTGACATGATTGTGGATACTTATGTATAGTAGTTGGAGGAGGTCTCTTTATTTTTTGAGGAGACATGTGAGTATTTGGGACATGTTCTACATCCATCTCCACTAGATCTTGGAGTGCCTTTCTTAGCAGTGTGGCATAGTTTACCACCTTTGGAGGGGGTATCTTTTAGCATCAACATGGGTACACTTGAGCAGTTTTCAGAGATTCCTTTCATCATGAGTTTCCTTTATACATCTTCCCTTCATGATTGGGAAGACTTCATGGATACACCTTTGGTTTTGTTTCTTCTTAAGGGGAGGAATGTTGTTCAACGTTCGTGGAGCAGTTTCTTCATACATCGAGCTTCTATCATTGGTGCAGATTCCACATTGAGGGGGGGCTTCCTAGTCTCTCTTCTTATTCTTCTTCTCTCATATGGGGGGGACTTTTTCCTCACATGGGGTTTTGTTCTTCACATTCTTCTATGAGAGTACTTTGTACAATCTAGTTTTCATCTCTCTTTTGGGGGAGGGTTTTTTCCCATTGGATTTTTCTCTCTTTCCCCACTTTGTGAGAGATTTCATTGCATTGGTTTTCATGCATTTGTATTTGTACATGGGTACCTAACATGGCCTAGTAGTCGGGACCCATCTTGCATTGCTTAGTTGCATTGCAGACTTAAGTGCATTCCCCTAAGTTGCACTTAAGGGGGGGTGTTGGTGTAAATAATTATTCATCTTGGATATTATTACACTTACTTAAGTTTACTTAGGAAATGCATTTCATAGTAGTTTGGGTATGAGACACTTGGGTGTTTGTGCTACATTGGGATAGTATGTGTAGGAGAATTTCCACCTTTTATGGTGTGATCTTGTTGTTACACTCCACATTTAGTGGGTGATCCACCTCATGTGGACTATTATATTGTTTCTCCTACCGACCCACACCTATTTCCTACCTACCCTTGTTTCTTATTGAACCACATGTCGTGTTTGTGTGCTCGCATATCCATATAGCCTTGCCTATATAAGCAGGCTTATATTCATTGTATGCAATGCTTAATGATCCAGTGGATCATATTTTTCATCTTGATAGAATACAGTTTATTTATATCATCTATTTTGTTCTCTCTTATTTGTGCTTTCCATTGCCTCTTGATCTTGGCAAAATCTCACATGGTATCAGAGTTGGTCCATGTCTCACAATATATAATATAATAATGTAATATTATATTATATATAATATAATATTATATTATATATATCATAATAATGTAATATTATATTATATATACTATAATATAATATTATATTATATTATATTATATAATATAATATAATATATTATTATAATATTATATTATATTATATTATATTATAATATAATATTATATTATATTATAATATTATATTATAATATAATATTATATTATATTATATTATTATATTATATTATATTATATTATATAATATTATATTATATTATATTATATTATATTATATTATATTATATTATATATTATAATATATATAATATAATACAATACGTATTATATAATATAATAATATATTATATAATATATTATTATATTATATAATATATTATTATATTATATAATATATTATTATATTATATATGTTATTTAAAAATAATTTAAGTATAAAAATTGGATATCCAATTTCCAGAGACTTTTATATTTTGACAGTGGCAGCCCGTGAGTCATTTTTAACTCATGGGCTGCGTGATTTCATCACAATCCGATATCCGGTTTTTTGACAAAAAATTGCTAAAAGATAGATTCAGAGGTAAGAATTTTATCGTTTTGAATCATTTTCATTCATTTTTTGTATTTTTTGTTAATGTTTATTTGATTTTTCATTGAAAATATGGTTTTTTTATGGAAACTAGGTTTTTTAAAATCAAATACCTAATTGTTTAAGTTTGTTAACTAAATTTAATTGTTTACATTCAATTAGGTAAAAAATGGGGGATAACAATGAAAACACTGATGAACCACAACTGCAACAGCCAAACCCTCATTTGCCAAACCCCCCCTCAATTCAGGATTTGATTGCACAAAATTTGAATGAATTGAGGGGGATTGCAAAAGTATATCATAGGATCCCTTGTCTAAACCCAATGTTTGATCCTCTCACGTCGATCATAAAAAGTATGGAAACCATGACTGAGGAGCACGATGCTGCCCTTTTGTGGAGAGATTCTATGAGGGAAAATGTGCACATGGCTTGTCATATAAGGATATCAAGGATCTTGAGATATCCAAAGCCGAAATCGCCTCATTGTTTGTCAATCCCCGTACTGGTCAGCCCGTAGATCCAAAAAAAAAAACTTTCTATTAAATGGTGCACAAATGATGGGATTGTGAAAAACCTTTAGAATTGTTGGTGGATGGTTTTCGACAAACCATCCAACAACAATCTTAATATCTCCTTCTATTTTATAAAAAAACTGTATGCTGAGTTTGTTTTACACAAACATGTGAACTACTTTGACATCCAACCTTTCCAGGGTGTAGGTTTAGGTATGCCCCAAAATAGACTAGGGGTAGTCAGAGTAGTCTAGGGCCTGTATTTCCCCCCTCCTTCTATTCATCCCCCACCTGCAATGCAACATCCTAATATCATTTGTGAGGCAGCTTCATGAACCATATCGGCTATTCACTCTTTGAGTAGCCTTTTGGTTTCTCAAGCTACATCAGTAGCTTAGCCTACTCTTGACGGTAGCGGTGCATCCAGTGGCATTGACACATCATCCTCAGCTCCACACATATGCATGCTGCATAGTTGTGTCATGTGTGGGCACATATGCTTGGGTCTAGTAGGACAGCCCATCGATCATCCTGTGGATAATGCAAATTATGAGGTGCATGAGATGCATGATACACCAGATGTTATTACATAGACTGGAGGATACCCTAGGGAGTCCTCACATGCAAGAGGCCAGGAGGCACCGTCATCATACATTGATGATGTAGTGGTAAGATTTGTATTTTCACAGTTCATGTTATATTTTAATTAAATATTTATAAATTAGATAATATTAAATACTAATTTTTATTTACATGGTCTATTTAACAGTTGATGACCGAGGATGAGTTGAGATAGATTCAGGAGGGCAACTTGTCTGCCATTTCATTTGGCCTTGATATCTTGATGGTACATATATTATTGCACCTAGTTGTTTGTATTTTATTGTACATGCATGCTTATCACTTATATTGGTATTAATTAGATTATGTAGTAACTTGCATGTATATCTTATTTTACTCTTGTAGGGCACAAGTAGCATGAGTGCAGGGCAGTGTGATTTAGGATCTGGTAGTGCAATTGGAGACAAGGGAAAGGTAATTGAATGCAAATATGATTAAATGAATAGTTTAAATAACTTATAGTGATTATACATGTCTAGACATAGATTGATAGTTTCATATACTTGTTGTGTATATATACAGAGAATTAGAGTGCCAAAATTGTTGAATCTCTTCCTTCACATTGTCAGTCAACTTTCTATCAACACATGGAAGCCTCCCACCAAATACCCATGTATCTTGTTGAAGTGGATCGTCAAGTCTCTATCTTTGTGCAAGTGCTCTATCCAAAGTTTTACAGTTTATGTTAAAATCAACACAAGTTTGTCTCATTTGACGAGCCTTCCTCAATTGATGGCTTACTAAGGAGGTTGTATTCACTCTTCGAGCGGCTCTCTTATCTCTTTCTTTGGTATTCTTTCCAATAGAATTGAGAGCGTCAAATAGATTTTTTGCAATAATAGAATTTCTCTCCGTCTTCTTGTTCATACAAATCTTCAATTTGTTTAGCAATGGTCTCATCTTTATCATCTTTAGCAATTGAACAAAGAGTTGGCATTGCTCGGTCAATGTCTTATTGCTAAAATTTTCGTTGAAAATTTGTGTAGCCCACAACCGAATAGTTCTTGTTGACCTCTTGCCTTCAAGATTCGCATTAATGTTCTCATCGATTTCAAATAACCATTTTGGGGTTCTTGAAGGTCTTGGATTTGGAATTTGTCTTTCATCCATGAGAGGATCTTCATTTCTAAAGTAATTAGGTGTTACATATGGTTCACTTGGTGAGGCAATTCCACCTTCAATGTTAAATTTTTCCACATTTTCACCTCCTATGTCAAAATTTTCCACATGTTGAGCATTTTCATTATCACTTTCAACAGTTTCAAAATTTTCAATATTTTCACTTTCAAAATTTACATTTTTATTTTCAATAACTTGTGGCACATTTTCAATTTCAATTTCCTCTTCAGTTGAAGTAAAATTATCAATATTTAACATACCGTGTCTTCTCCTCCTATGACATTCTCTATCTCTTTCTCTATACACTTCAACTTGGTCATTTGAAAGTTTTCTTTTGCGTTTAGATTTCCGATGACTACTACTCCCCATTTCCCTCCACACATATGCTCCTTCATGATTGACTATGTAAGTTTTCACTTTAAGAATCTCTCAAAAGCACAAATTTGTCTCTAGCTATCTAAAACCCCGTGATCCTCGACAGAAAACATAGGACCTAGACTGCCAGCCGTTGGAATCTACAGAATGGCCCACAAACCCTTTTTTTCTTGGTTTTTAGTACTAAAATCAGATATCGAATAAAATTGGATATAGGGTTTTATCCGATATTCAATTTTTGTACAAAAATATGTGGTCCCCCAAAAAAAATCTCGTTGCCGCCATTTATGAACTAAACTCCCACATGGCAGAAATTCGATATCCAGTTAAATCAGATATTGGATTTTATTGGTCATATTTTAGAGAGAGAGAGAGAGAGAGAGAGAGAGAGAGAGAGAGAGAGAGAGAGAGAGAGAGGAGGAGGAGGAGGAGAGCAAGAGAGGGAGAGAGAGAGAGAGACAGAGAGATACAGAGACAGAGACAGAGAGAGACAGAGGGAGAGAGAGAGAGAGAGAGAGAGAGAGAGAGAGAGAGAGAGAGAGAGATTTTATTGGTCATATTTTAGAGAGAGAGAGAGGGATAGAAGGAGAGGGAGAGAGATAGAGATAGAGACAGAGACAGAGAGAGACAGAGAGAGAGAAGGAGAGGGAGAGAGGGAGAGAGGGAGAAAGAGAGAGAGAGGAGGAGAGGGAGAGAGAGAGAGAGGGGAGGGAGGGAGAGAGAGAGAGAGAGAAGGAGAGGGAGAGAGAGGGAGAGAGAGAGAGAGATATGAGGAGAGAGAGAGAGAGAGAAGGACATGATTTGGTGTCTTAAGGGGTCCTATGGTGTCACAAGACACCATATGACCCCTAAAGACACCATAGGACCCCTTAAGACACCAAAACATGTCATTAGGGGTCATATTGTGTCTTACGGGGTCGTAGGACACAATATGACCCCTAACGACATGATTTGGTGTCTTAAGGGGTCCTATGGTGTTGTTAGGGGTCATATGGTGTCCATAGGGGTCATATGGTGTCCCATGAACCCTTATGACCTCTTAGGACACCATATGACCCCTAATGACACCATATTGGGTTGCTTTGGGTCATATTGGGTCCTAAGGGGTCATATTGTGTCTTAAGGGGTCCTATGGTGTCCCAAGACACCTTATGACCCCTATGGACACAATATGACCCCTAACGACACCATAGGACCCCTTAAGACACTAAATCATAACATTTGGGGTCATATTGTGTCTTACGGTGTCGTAGGACACAATATGACCCCTAACGACATGATTTGGTGTCTTAAGGGGTCCTATGGTGTCGTTAGGGGTTATATGGTGTCCCATGAACCCTTATGACCTCTTAGGATACCATATGACCTCTAATGACACCATATTGGGTCACTTTGGGTCATATTATGTCCTAAGGGGTCATATTGTGTCTTAAGGGGTCCTATGGTGTCCCAAGACACCATATGACCCCTAACGACACCATATCATGTCATTAGGGGTCGTATTGTGTCCTAAGACCCCGTAAGACACAATATGACCCCTAATGTTATTATTTAGTGTCTTAAGGGGTCCTATGGTGTCGTTAGGGGTCATATGGTGTCTTGTGACACCATAGGACCCCTTAAGACACCAAATCATGTCGTTAGGGGTCATGAGATGCATGATGCACCAGATGTTATTACATAGACTGGAGGATACCCTAGGGAGTCCTCACATGCTAGAGGCGAGGAGGCACCGTCATCATACATTGATGATGTAGTGGTAAGATTTGTATTTTCACAGTTCATGTTATATTTTAATTAAATATTTATAAATTAGATAATATTAAGTACTAATTTTTATTTAGATGGTCTATTTAACAGATGATGACCGAGGATGAGTTGAGACAGATTCAGGAGGGCACCTTGTCCACCATTTCATTTGGCCTTGATATCTTGACGGTACATATATTATTGCACCTAGTCGTTTGTATTTTATTGTACATACATGCTCATCATTTATATTGGTATTAATTAGATTATGTAGTAACTTGCATGTATATCTTATTTTACTCTTGTAGGGCACAAGCAACATGAGTGCGGGGAAATGTGATTTAGGATCTGGTAGTGCAATTGGAGACAAGGGAAAGGTAATTGAATGCAAATATGATTAAATGAATAGTTTAAATAACTTATAGTGATTATACATGTCTAGACATAGATTGATAGTTTCATATACTTGTTGTGTATATATACAGAGAATTAGAGTGCCAAAATTGTTGAATCTCTTCCTTCACATTGTCAGTCAACTTTCTATCAACACGTGGAAGCCTCCCACCAAATGCCCATGTATCTTGTTGAAGTGG